>NC_089595.1:31940744-32150578 GCF_019320115.1 Miscanthus floridulus
AACAGTCCGATCAACTGGTCGGCGACGGAGTCCCTGAACCGAGCGGTTCGACCAGTTGATCGGTGGGGAAGCCCTAGCACCAGGTGATTCAATCACCTGGACGATGATTAAAGATGGCAACGGGTACAGAATGCCCGCATGCCCGCGGGCATGGAACCCGATGGGCAAGGATACGGGCACCACTTCTTGCCCGTGGGCACGGGCGCGGGCACCATCCTGAACCCAGAGGATAGTTCTTCGCGGGCAAAGAAATTTGCTATCCTCGCCCGCTTATCCGCCAGACCCGCTCCACAGGTCTGACATGTGTGACCTACAAGCAAATATATGTATATATACACGATTTGTTGTGAATATGTATCTTCGTATCTCTTGTAATGCACTATGATTTATGTATATACTCAACCTGGCGGGCACACGGGCATGCCCGCGGGCATTTCATGCCCGCGGATGGAGGGCGCGGGCGTGGTTTGTTGCCCGTGGCGGGTCGCGGGCGCGGACGCGGGCGAGAGATTTAGCTGGCGGGCGCGGGCGTAAGAAGGCAGTATCCGCGGGCACCACGCCCGCTGCCATCTTTAACGATGATCCTACAATGCAAACATGTAGAACGGGTAGTACATGATGCACAAATAAATAAACTCCGGAGAAAAATCAGCAATGATGATGAAACGACGTATGCAGTTCGGCGATCAGTTGGTGTGAAAATATATTTGTGTTTAATATAAACCGCCCGACCAGTTAGTGTGTAGCTGAGTCTCCAGCCCTAGCTAGCCCATAGTCCATAACGTGGAGCGCGGAGCTCGTGCATGTGTAGGAGGAACAAGCATGACCAAGGAGCCGCTGCCGACCACCCATAACGCAGAGCGTGGAGCCCGTAGCACGTGTAGGGAGGAGCCAAAGACAGGGCCGTCTCTGGAGGCGTCCGAGCATCAGCGTGACTGTTCGAGGGTTCACCTTAGACTTAGCTGTATGTCATCTTTAAGATGGTATACATGAAAGAAAAACGTTTGGAGAGCAAACATAGAGAAAATAGCTCGGAGAAACATTATGGTGATATACGAAGATTGGAGAATATTTAGAAATATATTAAAGCGTCACTTAGCTTTAGATAGAACGTCTGGTCAGCGCCGTATGGCATTATCTGGTCGGCGTTGACAAAGTTGCCCGGCGCTCGAGCTTTCCGAACTGTCATCATGGCGGCAGTCGCGGTTGTCACGGCGCCGTTCTTCACGGTGATCATCATTGCCACGCGGCAGGTGGTCGGAGTAAGTAGTTCGGGCGACGTCATCCTTATATTAGTGATCAGCCTTAGGAGATTCGGGGAGATCATTGACTGGTCGAAGAAACGATGCTGTATGGCGGAGTAGATGGGGCGTGGCCAAAGCGTGCTTGATGCGTGCGTTGTCTTTCTTGTTCTGTTTCGCCAACTGCCGGTGGTTTGTCATTACTGACGACATTGATCAAGTCTCCTCGCCTTGGTGGGAAGGATGGGAATCGTGGGAACCCCGGGGAGTGGTCTGGGATATCCAGATCGTATCCAACTTCTTCATTATCACGATGCTGAAGCTCAGTGTGGACGGAGCCATTAGATGCGATGCTGGACGGGGAGCTTGAACCGCCCTCTTGAACTATGTGGACCGATCCTTCTTGATACTCCTCAATCCGAACCATGTTGATGAAGTTGCGTGGCTTTGGCCGAGGTTGATGTATAAAACATAGATCCAAGCAGCGTTGTATATTGTACGCATAGTCGGAAGCAGTGTTTCGCAGGCCGTAGGGCTGAGCCTGGTAATTCTCCATCAAGGCTTCGCACTCGGAGAGCCAGAGACCCGTTGCGGGGGCTGGTCGGCGACGAACAGAGCGCCCTTCAGGAGTAGACGTGACCACAAGATCTATACCGAGTCGTGCAGGACGACTGGCCTGAGCTGGTCGGGTAGATCTATTGTGGGTAGTGGTTACCTGCTCGGTAGGTTGATTTTGAATCAAATCTACCAGAGCTAGGGTTTCAGCAAGCTTGGTGCCGATCTGATCGATGGAGTCGAGCAGGTCGGTGTTGTCGATCTGCCTCCCTTTGTAGCGAGGAAGCGAACGACGGGTTGTCGGCGTGGCTGAAGACGATGCTGGTGTGGCCGGAGCCAGATCCAACGTGGTCAGAGCCATAGCTGATGCTGGTGAAGCAGTGGTCGACGCAGATTGGATCTGCGCCTCCTCCGTGGTCATGGCGATGAAGTTGTCGGAGCTAGTGGTCCAGGTGATCTGGCCGATGGTGAACGTGAGGCCGTTCGGCGTAGCCATGGAACTGGGGATGATGACCATCTTGTTCGTCTAGGGAGCAGTACGCACACCCCTTACCTGGCGCGCCACTATCGACGAAATATGGTCGGTAGTCTACCTAGGGGTATGCCCAAGGTAGTAGATTACCGACAGACAGGTGCGCAAGCTATGAACGACATGGTGACGCAAGATAGACACGAGGTTTTATCTAGGTTTGGCCGCCGTGAAGGCGTAATACCTACGTCATGCGTCTGATTGTATTGCTGTGTGTAAATGAGATCTGATGGAGATATCGACTAGGGGACCCCTGCCTCTCCTTATATACTCTGGAGGGGCAGGGTTACAAGTAAAGTAGCCTATTTGGTACTATACAATGTCTTGCGGTGCACACCGAGCAGCGCCGTGCACACCTTGATCTTGTGGGCTAGGCCACCTCTGATGGTGCAGCCCATGTCTTGTCTTGAGGACACCGGGGGCCATACCCCCACAGGATTGATAGTGTGCCTGATCAAATTATTCAAAATGTAACAATAGCTCTTTAGGCCACTAACCTTCCCATCTGCACTTCTCCTGTCAATCCACATATAGGCAATATCATGGATCTCAGCTCTAGCCTCATCATGAATATAAGTGAAGCCCTGCTCCTCCTCTCCAAAACCAAGGATCTGGCTGAAAGTCACAAAATTAACTCTATAGTGTCGTCCCTCAGTCATCCAGTGAATCTCATCAGTGTAGATACTATAGAAGAAAGTGGCATGTAACTGGGCTAGCACTTCCTCATTTCAATTATATCTAAAGCTCATAATATCAGTGAGGCCAAACAACTCACAAGCCTTGATCGTCTTATTGAATTCTGGCACATTCTTTGCCTTCATCTCCTCCCAATCAACATACTGCATCTTCACTACCTTGGATTTCATGGAGTTGAAGTTCACATATGCATAGAAGTTGGAATGATACTCATTTCAAAACATGTAGTCTATCTCCAAATCCTTTGGCTACTCATATAGATTGTTCTCACGTGCTTCCTCCACCATCTTTAGCTTTCCCGCATAGTTGAGCACGGGATGAGCATGTGTGTCAATAGGACGCCTCATAACTACATCCTCATAATACTCTCTGATGTAGCTCCTGTCAAACTCCTCAAGATGAGGTGGAGTATCTAGGCAAGCACCTGGAGGAATGGTGCGGCCAGCCCTCTCTAGGTTCTCCTCCTCCTAGATCATCTGATCTCTCCTCCCCCTGTCTCTGGCAACATCTCTGCATGCTGCACTGTTGCTGCCCCCCTATGGTCTTGCCATGACCATGACGAGGCATTTGCTTGTCCCGAGGCTCTGTCATGTTCCTCTTCCCCCTCCGGTCATCATCACCTTCGGAGACCATCTTGGTTCACGCGGATTCAGGAGGAAAGAGATGAATCGGCTCTGTCCATCAGCTAGGGCTGCTGATGATGACGACGTTGAAGAACAGCAGCAAGCCGCGGCAATGCTGGAGGTGGCAGTGCGGCTGGATAGAGCGGCGGTGGCGATGCGCGTGGAGGAGAAGAGATGCGGCGGCAGGGAGATAGGAGAGGAGAGGGTTATCTGGGGCCAGGTAAAATAGGTAGAAAAGATGGGCCCCCATGGTAATAGCTGATATGGGCTGAATTTTCTATTGAAATTCAAAGTGTGGCACTGCCGCAGTCCACACGCGGCACTGTCGCAGTGCGGCACTGCCACAGGACAGGCGTGGCACAGTCGCACTCCCCAAACCAGCAAGATTTAGCTACTAACTAAATACCTCTATATATATAGGATATGGACACATATCTTAAGCACACTATGATCAGCAACAAATAATCAATACAGACAATGATCATAATGCGGCACTGCGGCAGTGCCTCTCTTTAAGTGCGGCAGTGCCACACCACGCAAGATAGCAAGGGTAATAGTGAAGTGTAGACTATCTTGGCTATGAATCTAAGGATGCATGTGGTTGTTTGAGCACTTGGTAGTACATATTAGCTTAAACATTGTGTCCCCTTCATAGTATGTCTTTTTCTATACTTAAATTCAAAATATAAAAGAATTTAAATCACCTTTGTGTTTGAAGCCATCTACATTTGTAATTTGGGACTACTCTGTTTCATGTAGCATCCTCGAATATAATTTCTCTGCCTGTCATCTCGATAAATCTCATTAGTTCTCTAATTGCGTAGTCATTATCACCAAAACCCTAAATTTGGGCTTGATTGCACTTTCAAAGATCCAATTTTTCTTCAGAGACATTGATTGGAACCATTACTCACTAAAAATTTACCCTAAGACCTTATCCACCAAATATATGTGGAGAGGTGATTTCTTCTATTTCAGTGGTCAATTAGTATACTACTAGTCATCACTTATATGTTTCAAACTATGCCACCTATGCATGTGAAGGTGCGGTCGGGGTTAGCATATCCATACGGGAGTGAAGTGGGACACAGATGAGACCATTTTCTACTATAACCAATGTGTTATTCATGATAGGAAATAGATCTTGGTTCGTTCTATTCGGTCTCGATCGTCAACCTAACTAATCGACCCAAATAATTAGCAAAAAACTCATCCACAAAGCAAAATCAAAGCCCCAGTCAAAGCCCCACTCCCTATGAATCAAGCATATCTAATCCAACAAACAAATCTAGTATATGCAAAGTTTTCAATTGTTAATCTCTCAAGGTGTGGGGTGGTGGGAGCAGTGACCAAGGCACAATAGATCTAGTCTCATTAAGCCCCGTGGTCAAGGGGAGAAGCACTAAAACTATTGAGAAAGGAGTGGCATGTGGTGTGACGCTCATCATCGATGCATAGGAGGGGCCGTCGGATCTGACCGGGGAAGCATCGTCAGCTGCGCCAGCTGTGGCTTGAGTAGGAAGAGGCAAGATGCCATTGCCGGCTGCACAGAAGACGCTGCCGCAGGGCACACACGAGATGTTGTTAGCTGCAGAGGAGAAATCACTACCGGGTGTAGAGGATGCAGAGGGGGCGGTTGCATAGGATCCTAGGCGCCGCCACTTGCTGCAGAGGATGCAGAAGATGTTTGGGTGGAGGTCTGGAGGACTATCGAGGGGCAAGGGGGCAGGAAGAAGACAAAAGAGGAAGACAGCGGTCCAGGTCCGGAGTGTTTCACCATGTGAGTGGAGAACTAGAGATGGATGGGTTGTATAGCAAGGGTTTGCATTCATGGGTGGTGTTGGAAGGCCTTGGTGTGCTTCTTTTGTAAAATTGGTCTCATCGGTTAATTCGGTTAATCGAGACCTAAAACCCACTAATCGTTATAATTTTGATTACTGAGAACTCAAGACCAAATCTGTGACAAGACCAAAATTCTATTGGTCTCAGTCATTTCAATTTCGGTCTTGGTTGTTTTGGTTTGGTTTCTCAGTCTTGGTTAATTATGCCCACCCTGCCGATGCATTATTACCATCAATTTAAAAAAAGTGGATTGGCCATGATCTTTAATTATACGATAATGATACTCTGTGAGCGTCCATCCCGTCTGGGCGCCGTGCACCTAGGCCTGTGGCCCAATTAGACCGACGTAGATGCCACCAAAGAAAAGAAGGCAGCATCGATTCCTCCAACGCCTCGCCATTTCCATCCGCCACCATGTGCCCCCGGCCGCTCGTTGCTGCGCCCGCCCGCCCGCGCTCTCTAGGACGGACATCACGCTCGCGTCTAGCTCGCTGCCGCCCTGCTTGTCCACGCTCCCTTCCTTCTCCCTCAGCGACCTCCATTGTGACCTGGCTCCTGCTCCTCCCACCGTAGACGAGGATGATGACGGTGGCTCCAACGAGGTAGGTCGGTCCTTCTCTATATCTGAGCCTCCTCATCCTCCTCTAGATCTGAGCCCTCATCCTCCTCTCCTCCTCCTCATGCTCCTCCTTTGGATCTAAGAGACGCGGCGGTGGCTAGGGTTCCGGTGAGTTCTGGGGTGCTATTCCCTCCTTCCTCCGGTGAGTTCGAAGGTGATGGGCCAGGGCTGGAGCAGAGCCCATCCCCTTGCTAATTTGCACGTCCTTTTTTATGTTTCTCTATGTTGCAATGGATTTTTTGGGATGTTGCAGCAGATGATTGTAGAATGTTGCAATGGGGTTTTTGAGTTGCTGCACCAGATGATTTTCGAATATTTCCATTTCCATGTTTCATGGTTGATTTTTGCCATGTTGCAATACTACTATTTGAGATGGTGCAATACATATTTTTTTATGGTGCAGCACATAATTTTCGATGTTACAGTACATATTTTGCGATGTTGCAGTACATGTTTTTTTATGTTGCACTATATATTTTTTCTATGTTGCAATACATGATTTTTTATGTTGCAGCACATATTTTTTTGACGTTGCAGTACATATTTTTTTGACGTTGCAGTACATGTTTTTCGATGTTGCACTACATATTTTTGTGATGTTGCAGTATTTATATTCCGATGTTGCACTACATAGTTTTTCTATATGTTTGCGATGGGACAGGGGGGGCGGTGGGAGAACAGGGTGCGTTGGGGAACGGGGACAGTACACAGTGGGGAACGGGGCGTGGTAGGGGAACAGGGCACGGTGGGGTACGGGGCGTCGTGGGGGGACCGAGTGGGGTATGTTTGCGATGGGACAGGGGGCGCGGTGGGAGAACAGGGTGCGTTGGGGAACGGGGACAGTACACGGTGGGGAACGGGGCGTGGTAGGGGAACAGGGCACGGTGGGGTACGGGGCGTCGTGGGGGAACCGAGTGGGGTGGGGGAATGGGGATAGGGGCACGGTGGGGAATAAGGATAAGGGCATGGTGGGGAACAGAGTCAGTGGCGTGGGTGGGGAATGGGATGCGGCAGGGAACGGGACATGGTGGGGGAGCGCTACCTAGGTCTTGCGTTCGGAAGCCGCCAGGGGGCCGGACGTTCGGGCGCTAGGTATTAATGATACTGTGTGGGCGTCCGTTCCATCCGAGCGCCGTGTACCTGGGCCTGTGGCCCAATTAGACCGACACTGATGCCACCAAAGAAAAGAAGGTTGTATCCATTTCCACCACCACGTGCCCCGGCCACTCGTTGTTGTGCCCGCCTGCCCGTGCTCTCCGGGAAGAACGCCACGCTCGCGTCCAACTCGTTGTCGCCTCATCTTCCCGCGCTCCCTCCCTCCCTCCCCCCTCAACGACCTCCATTGTGACCCGGCTCCCGCTCCCCCCATCGGAGACGAGGACGACGGCGGCGGCTCCGACGAGGTAGGTCGGTCCTTCTCTAAATCTGAGTCTCCTCCTCCTCCTCTGGATCTAAGCCCTTGTCCTCCTCATCCTCAGACTCCTCCTCTAGATCTGAGCGATGCGGCGGTGGCTAGGGTTCCATCGAGCTCTAGGGTGCTATTCCCTCATCTCTCTAGCGAGCTCGAAGGTGATGGGCCAGGGCTGGAGCAGAGCCCATCCCCTTGCTGTTTTGCACATCCTTTTTTGTTGTTTCTGCGTGTTGCAATGGTTTTTTGGGATGTTGCAACAGATGACTGTTTAATGTTGCAATGGGATTTTTTGGTTGTTGCAACAGATGATTTTCGAATATTTTCATTTCCATGTTTCATGGTTGATTTTTACGATGTTGCAGTACTACTATTTGAGATGGTGCATTACATAATTTTTTATGGTGCAGCACATAATTTTCGATGTTGCAGTACATATTTTTCGATGTTGCAGTACATGTTTTTACAATGCTGCACTACATATTTTTTCTATGTTGCAGTACATGATTTTCGATGTTGCGGCACATAACTTTTGATGTTGCAGTGTATATTTTTTCGATGTTGCAGTACATGTTTTTCGATGTTACGTTACATTTTTTGCGATGTTGCAGTATTTATATTCCGATGTTGCACTATATAGTTTTTCCATATGTTTGCGATGGGACAGGGGGCGCGGTGGGAGAACGGGGTGCGTTGGGGAACGAGGACATGGGCGTGGTGGGGACGGGGCGCCATGGGGGAATGGGGACAGGGGCGTGGTGGGGAACGGGGATAACGGCACGGTGGGGAATAGAGTCAGGGGCGCGGGTGGGGAACGGGATGTGGCGGGGAACGGGACGCGGTGGGGGAGCGCTACTTAGGACCTACGTCCGGACGCCGCCAAGGGGTCGAACGTCCGGGCTAGGTATTCCGTTAATTATATGGTAGTTGGTCGTAAAAGATCTTCGAGCCCCACAACAATCTACCTTACTTTGAAACTAGCTAGCTACAACTGGCTAGCTAGATCGAAGGAGACGTCCATCCGATCCGTCCCAAGAATCAAATGCGAGAAGGGTTGGAAAAAAGGTTAAACAAGGTTTCCACCGTCGTCAACCGCACTGTCGTCATGGTGTGTGTAGCCATTTCAGTGGCATGAATTGTTTTTTTAGAGCTCAATACACAGCTTACCTAGAGAGAGAAACTACTATACATAGATCGAGCATAGATAGAGAAATCTTAGGTTGTGTTGATCTGTGGTACGTTCAGAGATTTGTTAGTGTTAAACTATACTAAACAGGAGGTTACAGTCGTCAAGACTCTAAGGCACACAGCAGTCAAAAAGATCAACAGGCCAGGTCCAGGGGTCAAGTCAGCATTTCAATAGAAACCACCCTCTCTCTCTCTCTTCCAGACGTCCATATAAGCACACCACCGCTGTTCTCTCCCCTTGCTCCCAAGGCCGGCCCCTACACTAGACACATCCCACTCACTATCGCTACTAGTGTGCGTCCATCTCTCCGCTACACTCCACGCATTGCGCCGTCTAAGCTCACTACGAGATAACGAGCGAGAACGCCCTTATTACAAGAGACAGCGCGCGCCAACCTCAGCTCAGCTCGTCACGAGCACGACACGCCAGCAGCATGGTGGTGCCTTCCACGACGCCGGCGGTGCGCCAAGAAACGCCGCCGCCGCTGCCGCCGCCGTCCCACGACGGCATAGGCATACCGACGGTGGACCTGTCGGCGCCGGGCGGCCGCGGCGCGCTGTCGCAGCAGGTGGCGAGCGCGTGCGCGGAGCACGGCTTCTTCCGGGCCGTGAACCACGGCGTGCCCCCGGGCCCCGCCGCGCGGCTGGACGCCGCCGCCAGGACGTTCTTCGCGCTGCCGCCGCACGACAAGCAGCGCGCCGGCCCGCCCAGCCCGCTCGGCTACGGCTGCCGTACCATCGGCTTCAACGGCGACGCCGGGGAGCTCGAGTACCTGCTCCTCCACGCCAACCCGGCCGCCGTCGCCCACAGGGCCAGGTCCATCGACACTGACAACCCCTCGCAATTCAGGTATACAAAACATACCTACGTACTCTACCTAACTCTCGTATGCATACTATATTTTCTTGCATGTACATCTTTGTGAAAGAGAGATATATATGTTTATATTGATGCATGTTCTCTACATCGTGAAATGATTGATGGTTAATGCGAAACCATGCACATTTAGAGATCCATGCTAGAGTGTGTAATTCAAAAAAAAAATCCTCTACAGAGCTAGCTAGCTCCAACGCGAATCTCAAAGTTAATAACTCGGTTTACGCAGACATATATTTATTTAGGGCTAATTTTAGGTGTTGTGTTGCATTGTCGTCGTTAAGTTTTCATCAGTATTGCTCTTCCAACTTTACAGTCAAACTAAAGTATGTATACACAGCATACGTGTCGCACTCTCTGTCATGGTGATTTATGCTAATAGGCCTTGAGGTTTTAAAAGCTTAAGCTGTCAAAGAGAGATATACGCCAAAGGAACGAACAGGGGTTGTGAGGTGGTGTTAATGTTGATGGCTACCTGGAGTGTCATGCTCCTCTGCACTGTGCCTGCAGTGCTCCTTAATTAACCAACAGCCTATGCTGCTGACAGTGTGTGATAGATGTGTGGTTTGCATATCATAGTCCTACACCTGTCGGAATGTCTCGCTTGATGCTAAGTTCTCAGCAGCTAGCAGATGCATTAGTATAGTAGTGAGAGTAGGTTTATTTTTGTAAGGTTTTCCTATCTTTTGTGTGTGGAAGGTGATGCAAACATTTGATATATATTAAACTTTGTTGCATATTATAGTTAAGGGCTTAAGGTCAACACATGATGTGTACATGCATGCATGTTTGGCATAGTTTTATTAATTCCCTGCTCATTTATAATATTGGTACTTGGTCGTTTAGAAGTCAAGAGCACTTGGGGTATCATGCATGTATGCCCTCCTCTGAAGTGTTAGACTTTCTGAGAAAGCATCCTTTGATAATTGATAGTGCAAACTTTTTTCGACAGAAAAGAGAATAATAGTTCGACAGCAATGTGGGCATTCGAAATCCAAACATATATTAATCTGAATATCACACTTTAAATGGATAGAAAAGAAAGATAGTTCACTCAAGATTCTTACTCATAATTTTTAACTTTACTGGTTTTTTTTAGTTGTATGCTTTTATCCGTGACTATGATAGCTTTAGGGGGATGTTCCTGTACAGTTCTTGGTAGAACTAGTATCTATGTTGTCATAGTCAGAAAGGCCCCCATCAAATAAATTGCGCAAATGCATAATTATCACAATAATGGCACAATTGATGCCACAATGGGCAGAGCAATGATATGTTAGTTCCAACAATTCAAGAGCATACATAGTAGTAGCTAGTTTCTAAAGCAAAAGAAAAGGCACAAACTTGACAGCTCCACAGAATGGGCTTGGGGCGATTTTCTGATGAAAGTTAGGTATAATTGCCTTGCCAAAAGAACATTCCAAAGGCTTACAATCGACTGCTTTTCATTTTGCACTGAGAAATATGGCTTGTACATTTTGCTTGTGAGAGGGACAACCCTTGCCCATGCTGGGAAAACATTTAAATGCCTAACAATTGACTGAACATAACAGATGAGATATCTTTAGCTATTTCTGTGCATTCGGAAGGAGAAAGATCTCATCCAAACAACAATGCTAGCCTGCTAGGAGAGATCCCACACACTACACTCAGGCCAGGCAGTGGCCTAATTCAATAGAGTTGGTTGAGAGCAAATAAAAATGAAAGGGACAAGAAAACCCTCCCTCTAAGGTAGTTAGAAGAGAAGACCCCTCTCAGTGTCAGGTCCCTCTCCAACAAACTATATATGTGTATTTGCATGTCAATCAGTCTCACATATCTGCGGTGCAGTGGTCTTCAATTAATGGCCATACCCAACCACCAATTGATGCAGCTAGCAACAGAACCCATTGCTATTGGATAGCACTTACAACTTTTTCAGTGAAGTACACTAAGTTCCATACAGAAAATGATGTTTTAGATGGCCACAGGATATACATCATATATGAACTTGAAATGAATTCCCTTTGTTCTCTATCAACTAGACATGAATCACTGATATATTGCCAATGTTCCAATATTCATAATATAGCAGCTATGAAGAAGTAGAAGGTTGCCTTGATTACATAAAAATCTAAGCTTACAGGCACAGCAGTTGGGAAACATACAACTGTAAAATGCTATTGCATAAAAGAATGCTAGCAACAAGAATAAAAATAGAAATGGCATCAGAATCTTTCAGTAACCATTTTGCCATAGAACGCAGGTATAGGTAATAGCAAGTAGGGTCCACAGAAGTACAGAAGCTTGATAGGAAATAAAATGCACCCCAGGGCCCCCAAAGAGCATATCCATGATATCCATATAAAGCCAAGCAAAGGAAAGGAGGCACACATGCAACGGGTCCTCTTTATGGCAAGATGAATGAGATGTCCCGGGGTACGTAGTGGCAGGGGCAGTGATGAGTGATACCAAGCACTGATGAGTCTATCCATGGAGCAGTGGAAAAAGCATGCCCAATCCTGTCGAAAAAACCCATTTGCCCATTGGAAAATTGGTCACACCAAAGTTTCATGTACGTCTGATCCAGAGCTATCCATGCATCACAAGAACCGAATATGTAGCATGTGACTGGATTCTGGTTCTGCTGCATAGCCCAGATGCATCCCTAGCATCAAGCTACCGTCTTTTCAAGGCTGCAGCTTTTGAGTTGCTGCATATTCATACATCAATCAGTCAAAATCTTCTCATCTTTCTTCAGTCTCCTTTTTCTCTGCCATGGCACACATCCAATTGGTCTTCGTGATAACTCTATTCTATTGATCAAATCGATCTTGGGCAGATTTTAACTCACATGTTGATGCTTTTTCTTCACTGTTGTTGCAGTAATGTGGTGAACGAGTATGTGGGAGCAATGAGGCAGCTTGCATGTGAGATCCTGGACCTGTTAGGAGAGGGGCTAGGGCTCAAGGACCCCAGATCCTTCAGCAAGCTCATCACTGACACAGACAGCGACTCACTCCTGAGGATCAACCACTACCCTCCAGCATGCACCATTCAGAAGCTTGACCATGAGAACCAATGCAAGATGAAGAGCAGTTTCAGAATCAAGACTGGCAATGGTGTGAACCAGTCGGCAGGTGCACGGATCGGATTTGGGGAGCATTCCGACCCACAGATTCTTAGCTTGCTCCGATCAAACGATGTTGATGGCCTTCAGGTGCTTCTGAACTGCGACGGCAGGGAGGTGTGGGTTCAGGTGCCAGCCGATCCATCAGCATTCTTTGTCAATGTTGGTGATCTCCTCCAGGTAAAGGCATCGGTTTACCTGAAAATAAACAGCACTAGTAGATTAAGTAAATGAAAATTCCTTCTATGAGCTACTTAGAAATTAAATTAGCTGACTCTTAAGTCTAAAACAAGCAAAGAGGCTAGGCACAACTCAGCACCCCCACCATTAGTACTCGCATATGAAATTGCATTATGCAGCTCCCGTCTGTGCATCATAGAAATAGATTCTTCACTTACTAAAAACATGAAAAAGAAATGTATCTGTATTTGATTCGAACTCTAAATAGACACCAGGTTAGCTATTGCTCCTTTTGTGAAAAGATGGGTCGGCACTGATATTTTTTGGACACATCGCTTGCACTGCATCAAGTACATCGTACCAACTGACAAGAATTTCTGTTTTTGTCTTGTTAGTTGTTACTACATCTGAATCTAACAATAACCAGATATTAATCCATAGTGCAACAATACAATATTATGTCTCTCGTACTTGGTTTGTATTCATCTCTCTTTTCCCTTTCTTGTTCCCAGGCTTTGACAAATGGGAAGGTGATAAGTGTCCGACACAGGGTAATTGCAAGCTCCTGCAGGGCAAGGCTGTCCACAATCTACTTCGCTGCGCCGTCACTGCATGCACGAATTTTGGCCCTCCCAGAGACAGTCACAGCCAACTCACCCCGCCAGTACCGGCCCTTCACCTGGGCCGAGTACAAGAAGACAATGTACTCCCTCCGCCTGAGCCACAGCCGCCTCAACCTCTTCCACATCGACCATGATGACCACAGCAATGTCGGCAAAGGAGAACAAGAATAGGGAGCACTTGCTGAACTGCAGGCAGAGTTTATGGTGGGGACTAGGTAGGTAGAATTGTCCCCAAAATTTTGGCTCTCTGGCTTCCACAGCCAGATATCTAGTATTATGATGGTGTAGGGTTGTGAGTCTGCCAATGTGTAATAGTATTTAGCATTGTACAGAAGTCCTTGTTGTATGGTACTGATGTACTATTATTGCCTGTTTTAGCAGTTTGTTGTCTCCACCTAACTTTTATTTACTCTCCCCCTTTTCTAGTGTTGCCTTCGCTTAAAGAAACCTCTTCCTTGCACAAAAGTGAGACCTAACTCAGACTCCTCCTGACAATTTTGATACAGTATCCTTTTTTAAGAAATCTAAAATTAAAGGCTAAAAGGACTTCAAATGTCACATATGCTACAAGAGTTCAAGGAAGTGATAGAATGTTCCAGTAATTAAGTCTGCAAACCCATTCCATCACAAACTATTCCCCACTCTTTATCACCTTCATAGTGCAAATATTGACCCAAATTGAAATATACTAATACTATCTATATGAATAATAAGTACATCTTTCCTCGAACACGCAGGAGAGTTGTGTATCATTATATTAAGAAGAAAAGGAAAGCAGATTGACTCCATACAAAAATCCACTCACTCGTGCCTCACACCTTTGCAGTGAGTTACCAACCCGACCACATCCTAGAGCCTTCCAGGGCGCTTGCCTCCAACTGGCTCAAGGGTAGCATTATTTAACTGAATGGACATAACAAGACATAAGGACATAATTCAGTTTCAAATCATAGGTAGTGAATAAAAATTAAGTTAATTTTGGTTAACTGCCAATCTTCATGACATCAGAATCAAAGTAAATTACCACATGTGGATTCAACAAAAGAATAAGCCAATGTGTGGAGGATAATGGTAAAGGGGGCATATATCACAATACATCCTGAAACGGGGTTTATGGTGATCGATTTACAAAAGAATGGCCTATTTCGATGATATTTCAACCCAAGTTGGTTTTGATGTCCTCGACTGTCCATATTAAATGATAAGAGAACAAAAAAGCATGATTTGAGCAAATTAATGTATTGGCCCCTCTCATATATAGTCACACACCTACAGTCTTTCACACTGTTATACAGTGTGAACCTCTCTGATTGGGGTCTTTCACACTGTTATACAGTGTGAATCTCTCTGATTGAGAATCAATACCTTAAATTGTATGCGATGGCAAGAATAGATAGAGACTCAGTGATTTTACCTAAGGATGTCGAATTTAGCTGCATGGCTTCTTTCCAAAAAAACAAACAGATAGATAGATAAATTGGCTGCACGGAGTGAGTATGCCTCAACTATTATTTTGGGAGAGGTATTAGGCAGCCCTCGAGCAGCTCAAGGTCCTATTTGGAACCTAGAATGGCAGTTCCGTGTTTGTTACTACAGCATAAACAGTAAGAGCCCTGCCAAGATAGTTTTCTGATTGATTCTCCATGCAGGATGCCATCGTCATAGCTGCATGAGCCATGATTGCAGTTGACCAATGCATTTATAGCTGTTCAAGACAGCTCTAATCGCCGCATATTCATGCAATCTATTTTAAGAAATAAGGTATAGTGATCAGTAACAAGAAAAAAAACTTGAAAGGTATTTCTGATAATGGCATATACATGTCAAAATGGAGTAAACTGAGATTCAACATCATGATAACACAGAATTAAAAGGGGTTGACTCTTGTTAGAACAGACATGTTCTGGTGGATTTTTTTGAGAACATGTGAGACCTCAAAGAAAAAATAGGCCTATGGTATAAATATATGCTGCCAAACAGATGACAAAAGGTCTCCATAGCGAATTGTAAATATTGACTGCACTGGTTGCGTGCAAGACTGCAATGAAAAAGCATAGACTAACTGTATAAATTACAATCACCAGGTGAACAAAATTTCAGTACTTCTAATCATGCTTTATGAGTATTTTGATGCTGATGGAAAAAAGAAGAAGATATTTGTGTTTTGAATGTAGTAGGTATTAAGTTGCTTGAAGTCAGAAGGTCAGCTGAACACTAGAATTTAATGAAGAAATAAGATGTCGATTAGCATCTGCATTCCAACTGGATCCCTGAATACTTCCAGGCTTCCAGCTCTAGCAATCATAAGACATCAGCCGAATTGCTTAAATTGTTTGCACTTATGATAGAATCTGGAAATATCAGTTCAAGGACATGTAAGCAAGGTTTGCACATGGGAAATAATAGATTGATTATGAGGGTGCAATATGCACGCATGTATGAGTCTATGACTTATGGGAACAGAACCAATCAATGGAGATCTTGCCTATGAGTCTATGACTAATCACACAATGTGAAGGGGCTCAAGGCCTGGTGCGGCATGTCACATGTCAGCCCCAAATGGCCAGCCGAACTAGGGCACTGACCATCTGTCTAACAGATTAGGTTTTTAAGCAACTAAGTGAACAAATAGATGTTAACACTTTTTATTCATGCTTTAACTTCATCACCTACAAATCCTCTAGCTTCTGCGATTCCATTTCTGGATTAGATGTTACATGGTAGCATGGTGCCTGAAAGAGCATGCGGAAAGGTAATGAGATATTCCATGATACGCCTATATGAACAATCCATACACTAGACTAGGGGTAGAGCAGTACTTGAGATGCTCAGTTTAATGTATTTGATTGGACAAAATAGCTTCTAATCGAGAACGCATTTAAGTAGCTACGAGAGCCTAGATTAGTCAATTCCATTCATGTGGTATGTGAGCTTGATTCTTCAAAATTACATCCAGAAGATCAGAGAATGGTATGTGAACGGTAAGCGAATCTGCATTGAAGGATGGCACAGAAGGGAAAACGCCAAAAGGTTGGCAGTTGAAAAACATCGGCAAACTTCCTACCAGTTTTTTTTTTTTGAAAGATCCATATCAAATCGACATGGCCCCATGGATAACCCTATAATTCCAGGCACTTGGTCTAACGCAAGCTCACTTTACTCAGAGAGCTGAATGAACAATAGAAAATTTCGCACTAAAAAGTTCGTAAATTGAAAGCCGAACGATTTGTGCGCAAACAAAATGTAGCAAAAATACCAATTTCTCACCCAACCCGTCTACTCTCACGGAGACAAGAAAAGAGTCTATACGCATAACTTTTGACTAGTAATTCCCCATCCTTACCTGATCCCCGGGCTTGAGGTTGCAGGCACGCATAATGCAGTTAGCGAGGGAAAACGCCGAGCTTTCCTGAGTCCTGATGATGCCGGCACACCGGGACTGGCAAGGGTGCTACCGGCGGCGGCACAAAGACCTAACGGAGCAAGCATCTGGTCCCAGCACATCAGCTCGGAGGACTCGCCGCCGCTGAACCTCAGCAGATCCGCCCGCCGTCGCATTCGGCGGCGACTCCTCGGCGGCCAGCTGGGAATGGGAAAGGCTTGGGCCGAATCTTTCACACAAAGTCCAGACGTTAACGGCCCACAGCTCTGCCAGCTTGGCCCATTAATTCCAGATAATTCATTTTTCTTTTGTGGTAGTTTTTTTTTTTTTTGGCCTAAACTAGATTCAACACGACCTTCGACTTATTATACAACACCTGTACTATGTTCTCATTTGTGTGTGTATATAATATATATAATGCCATATTTTTAATATTTTGTAATCTTGTATTAAATATTTCAGCCCTTAAATGATTTAAATGAAAAAAATTTAACTATAAAAGTTTTTATCTTCTTGAGGTCTACCATTTTAATGTAGGTGTGTATCCATCTGAACAGTTTGAAAAATTAAAATTTTTGAATATCAATATCTAAGATTTTTAAACAAATATATGAGACTTTAAATGTCTTCAAATCAAAAACTTGTAAACTGCAAAATTGTAGATTTCATTGACAACTACAAGTTTGATATAGATCATATCATGTCGAATGTCATTTGAAATTTCTAAATTTTGAAATTTCAAAATCTTAGAAATTAAAATGAATATTTAGAAATATAATTTACTTCAAATCAAAATTTGTTAAATATGAGGTTATTGATCGTATTGGGAACTACAACTTAGGTTGTTTAAAAATTCTAATTCTAAAATTTAAAATTTGAGAGCTAAAAATAATTTTTGGGACTCTAATAAAAAATTATCAACTATAAAGTTATGGATTATGTCAAGCTTTACAGTTTTTGTATAAAGTTTGTCTTCATCTGAGTTGTTATGAAAAGTTATGAATTTCTTAGACAACTGTTTTTACAGATGGACCCTTGAAAATTAGAATAGTTATGATTTTTTAGACAATTATTTTTAAAGGGACGGGGCCTTAGAATGGCCGCCTCTATTAATCTATTTCTAGAAGTGGACCTTTAGAATGCTCACCTCTGTTAATAGTCGGTTAACAGAGACGGGCTATTAATAGTCAATTAACATAGGCGGTCTCCTTAGGTGCATGCCTCCGTAAATGATTAACAGAGACGTAAATGATTAACAGAGACGTGAGTTTTGTTGAAGCTTGTCTGACCATTTTGAAAGTGCATCTAGCCCTTTAGTGGGTTTTGGATGATTGTATGACAACGTGATTAAAGGACTAACCCGTTTGCTAAGTGTGGACAGGTAATAGGTTATCTCACAGGTACTTAGTGAAAGCCAAAATGATGTGTTGTTGCATAAACAATCTAGTTCAAGCATAAGACAACAATGCAAATAAAATTCATGTGAAGGCTTATTTATTGTGGGATTTCCATGTACTATGTGAAAGCAAGCTCGTGATTATTAGTTAATGAGACATGAGGGATTGCATATGGAATGGTCTCATATTTGAAGCTTGCTAAATTAAAATGAAAAAGATAACAATACATATGAATGGATGATCCAACAACAAGATGTGACTTGATGGCTTGAGATGGTGAAGATAGCAAGGAAAGGCTTCGAGGTACTAAGCAAGGGTGAAGGGCAAGCGACGGCTTGGCGGCCGAAGAACTTAGCTAGGGTGAAGAAGAAAGTACTTGCATTTAGTTGAGGTACTAATCAAGCTAAGATGGTCATATTGATGTGAAGAATCAAATCTATAATGAAGTATTTGATGGAAGTGACTTGATATATTTGGGATTATTCAAATTTGATGAATGGAATCAAGTCACATGCTCAAGATGGCTATGCTCAAGTGAAAAGATCAACATCAACTTGTTAGCACCCTTACTTGATGAAGATTGGAAGAGACGACATCAATTCAAAAGAAATCAACTCAAGTGGTATAAATTCATTTTTCCTTTGATCTTGAGTTTAATAGGTATGCCGTACTATTAAGAGGGATGCATCATATTGATAGATAATGTTTCATAAGTGCTCAAGCCAACCCATGTGAGTTTTGAGAATTTGAGCGACAAAAGAGCTAACTGATTTGTTGCTGGTCTGGCAATACCGGACGTGTCCGGTATTCACACCGGACGTGTCCAGTATTTGCCCAGCAGCTGTTAGATTGTTCTTCTCGGGTTGGTTCGTCGGGAGTCCCGACGTAGGTCGGGAGTTCTGACGGTCGGGAGTCCCAGCATGGGTCGGGAGTTCCGACGTCTCGCACTTCAACTAACTTGGAGGGTTCACTGTTCTGGTCATACCGGACGTGTCCGGTATTCATACCGGATGTGTCCGGTATAGATGACCAAGAAGCCAACGGCTAGTTTTCAAAAGCCTTGAGGGTCGGGAGTTCCGACGGTCGGGAGTTTCGACATGTGTCGGGAGTTCCGACACCTCACTAACTTTAACTCAGTTACATGTTTTTCAAAATTGTTGAGGGTCGGGGGTTCTGACTTGAGTCGGGAGTTCCGACGGTCGGAAGTCCCGGCGTTCTTCGGGAGTTCTGACGCCTCACAACTTCACTGTAACTTAGTTACCGTTGGCGCAGTATGAGTCATACCGGACGTGTCCGGTATTGCAACGGCTATAAAACGACTAGTTTTCCTTGGGGGCTATAAATACCCCCAAGCCTCCACCTTTGGAGGCTGCTGATTCTGCTGAGATAGACACACGTTTTTGAGCCTTGCCAACTCTCCTAAACCCTCTCTTAGCGAGTGTGTGATCCAAATTGCAAAATCAATTTGTGGGTTGAGAAAGAATTTGAAAAAGAGAGCAAGCCACCACTTGAGCACTTGTGCATATTGTCAATCTCGTGATTCGCATTTGTTACTCTTGGACTCTTTGGTCCTAGACGGCTAGGCGTCGCCGAAAAGCAACCGAGAGATTGTGGTTGCTTCGGAAAGTTCGTAACGGTCGATTCCGCCGCCTCGGAATCATTTAGTGGAAGGAGGAAAAGGAGTTGGAAAAGACTCCGGCTAGAATGACCTTCGTGGTACCCTTTAGGGCTGACCTTCGCTGGGTCGCCCGCAGCCCCCTCAACGGAGAGTAGGACTCAAACAAGTCCGAACTTCGGTAAAACAAATATCGTGTCTCAATTCGCATTTCATTTGATATTTGTGTTGCTTTAGCTATTCTGCAGATAATCTGTGTATATTACTATCTCTAATAGTTTCCTGCAGTTTGGATTGAAGATAGAAATCAAAAGGAGCAAATTCGGGGCTGTTTCACTGAAGTCGTGAATACCAGACACGTCCGGTATACCTACCGGACACGTCCGGTATTAGCCTCTGCACCAAACTAAATTGTATTGTGTTCTAACTCTTTGGTTGCAGGCATTTGGCTCCTAGATTTATTTAGTATCTTTTATATACTCTGTGGCTAACTTGTGAGGGGTGGTACTACTCGTTATTTGGAGTTTCCATTTTGGAAACTCTCTTTACTTATCGTTTCCACATTTAAAGGTGTTAATTTTTAGAAACGCCTATTTACCCCCCCTCCCTCTAGGCGGCATCCTAGGTCCTTTCAATTGGTATTAGAGCGAGGTTCTCACCTAAAGCTTCACCGCCGTGAGAAAAGGATGTCGACGCCTATCGAGTTGGAGCCGGCGCTTCTCCAAAATGATGGTTCAAACTTTTTAACTTGGTCAATACATGTACTCAATGCTTTTAGAGATATTAGTCCTCTTGTTGAGCATATTGTGGATGTAAGCATACCTCTTCCTATAGTTGATTGGAGCAACTACAAAAATTTGTCAAAAGAGGAAGAGATATGTGTGCAACTCAATGCTCAAGCTATTAATATTATTTTGAGTACATTGAGTGTAGAGGTTCAAGATGAGGCAATCTTCAATGGACAACCACCTCCGGAGAGTGCTCATCTCATTTGGACTAGACTTTTTGATTTATATGGAAAATCCAAATGTGATGATGCATTTGAGATCGAGTCAATGGAAAGTATGTCCATTGTGTCTTCATGCAGCGAAGAAGCCTCATAAGACCTGAAGAGTGCCGAGCCGGAGCAAGAAGTGCAAGTAGCGCATGACTTGTTGTCTGCCTGCACATACTGGACGTGTCCGGTATGCCTACCGAACGTGTCCGGTATGGCCGAGGCAGCAGACCAGCAAACATCTGTTTGCAACGATGCTCAAGCCCGGTGGCAACCAAGTGAAGAGTCAACCTCAGTATCTCATGATTCTCATCACTTGTGTCTCATGGCCAAGAAAAGCAAGAAGAAGGTCAACAAGAAAGATCAAGAAAAGGAGAAAGCACAAGTAGATGATCAAGATAAGAGTGATGTTGAAGTTGAAGACAACTACAACCTTGATCATCTTAACCATAAAGACAAGTTCATTATCATGAAGATAGTTGAAAAGAATGATGAGATTGAAGAAGAGATAGAGAAGCAAGAGCAATCGCTTCAAAATCAAGAAAAGTTTCTCATCTCCAAATTGCAAGAGCTAAAGGCAATAAATGAGAGGTATGAAAAATTATCAATTGAGCATGCTTTAGTTACTAAATCCTCTTCTAGTGTTCCACAACTAGAGAAGGAAAACTTTGAGCTCAAGGCAAGGCTAGATGAACTATCAAGCAAGTATAATATGCTACAAGCAAATTATGTTCATCTAAAGTGCTCTTATGAGGAAGTAGTAGAATCAAGCATTATGCTTGAGGTGGCTCATGAGGTTGTGATTACATCGGTAAAATTTTGTCAACCTCTCACACATCCGCTCACTAGTACACCATCTCAATTAAATATTTCTTGTACTAATGAGTGTGCTCCTCAAGCAAGCCAATCTTCGATTGAGCTAAATCTTATAGAAAACATAGAGCTCAAAGAAGAAGTGCAAAGATTAAAGAAAGATGTGATTCGGTTGAAGGGTAAGGAGAAAGCACAACCTTCTCAAGATAACCGTGATAACATGGTGAAGAAGCTTGAGAAGGGTTCAAACCTTGCTTCCTCCAAAGCCCAACAAAAGAATCACATCTCAAGCAAGGCCAACACAACCAAGAGCAAGAAACATGGAAAAAGGATGTGATATGGTTGTGGATTGTATGGACATGAGTGGGCTATGTGTCCACACAAGAGTTGGGCCGACAAGGTTGAAGCCACCAATCAAAAGGCTTCTACCAAGGAGGCCAAGCAAGTGAAGAGTCATGGACAAAGTGCTTGTCTCATGAGCAAGAAATTGGGGCATCCTACCAAGAAATACCCAATGTACAAAGAAGCAAGAAAGGAAGCCCAAGTTACAACTAGAAGATGCTATGGGTGCAATGAGATGGGCCACAAGGTTGATAGATGTCCATACAAGCAAAGCAAGCATAGAGCACACAAAGGCCGCATATGCTATGCTTGTAGAAGAAAGGGGCATCTAAGCTATGAATGCCCAAATGATAAAACTCCTAAGCCAAACACATTTGTTTATAATGATATGCTTAGGAAGACCACAAATGGAGTTAGCACTAGTAAGGTGATGTGTTCACCACAAACTAATGCTAAAGCCATTTGGGTGCCTAAGCACTTGTTGACTAACTCAAAAGGACCCAACAAGAGTTGGGTACCAAAGTGTGCTTAGGTTAATGATGTAGGTACTTGGTGATGAGATGAAGGTTTCGGGGTGGTTGAGCAAGCAAATTGACAATATTCACTCAATCTATCAACCAATTCTCATCATAATCTCTTATATGGTTGACCCAAAGATAATTCAATGAACATATCAGATATTTCATTCTCACCATTGGTAACAAGTACCTAAACCTTGTAGGATAGCCACTTTGTTCGTTTCGTGTTCTATAGTTCACAAATAGGTACATTTGTGAAATAATGAAAGTGGCTAATAAGATTCAATTAAAAGGAATTCTACTTTGCCATATGATGCTTTTAACGGCTCTCTAGTAAAGCAATTCATTTGTTAAGATGCAAGTTTACAATAAATACTAGAGCTAAAATTACAAGCCGTGAATTAATTGGTTCTGTCCTGAACCTATCGGACGTGTCTGGTATTACTATAGGACGTGTCCGGTATGGCCAGGGACAGAAAGTCAGTGCTTCTGTTCTGTGTATTCCGGACGTGTCCGGTATATCTACCGGACGTGTCCGGTATTACAGGAACCAGAATACTTTGTGAGCATCTCCCGAACTTAATTTTAAATATGGCAATTTTATTTAGTTTATGGTCAAAATAGAAAATTGACTCCCAAATTCTTAAAAGAATAAAGTGCTTGTTGAAAGTTATTCAAATTACTTGAAGCACTTATTTAGGGGGAGCTAAATTTCTATTTTTGCACCATTGTGAACTAACAAATTTATCTAGCATTTTCTGTTGTTCTTTGGATGAAAATGTATCTAGCATTATTATTTGGCAATTGAGGTCAACATAAAGATCATCATGCTATTTATCCTCTTAGTGGTATTCCTATGGGCTCAAGACAAAGGTATGTGTTTACATACATATATTGTAAGTGCATTTAAGGCCCTTTGTATGTTAGAATGTGCATTTGTGTGACATAGGAGAGATGTTTTTTTCAAAACCACTAACTAGCATGAGTAGGAAGTGTGAATTGGAAAAATTATTTGAATCTTGGTCTTTGTGACCTAGCCTTGTCATGTGATGATTATAGCTCTCCTTGATTGTTTGATTGACTAATCACACATGATATGGCTTTCTTAAGTCCACAATCTACTTTGTCTCTCTCTCTCTCTCTCAAGTAAGCGAAATCTTATATATGCCAAATATTTGGAAAAGAGAAAATCATTTTACGGCATTGGATAAGGAAAGTGATGATACTCAGATTAGGATCAACATTATATACCTTTTTGGACTAAGAAATAACAGAAAAGGGGATTGGAAGAGAGAAAACACATTTTGGAATAAATTGGGCCAGCCCGTGTATACCGGACGTGTCCGGTATGATACCGGATGTGTCTGGTATGAGCGGTACTATAAAAACAGAGCGTACCCTTTTGGCCCAAACAGACTTGCCTCCTCCAAACCAACCAGCCGACGCCCTTCTTCCCACCTAGGGCGACCAAGGATTTCACCAAGGAAAAGAGAGAGAGGGAGATTGCATTGTAGAAGGCTTGGATCAAGGATTGAAGGCCCGTGGATTTGGATTTCACATCGCTCTCTCTTCTCTCCTCTCAAGGTACCCTAATCACGGACCTCGTCCGATCTACTTGGTCAATACATGATTTGAAAATTCCTTCAGTCAATATGCTGCATTGGTGATGGAGAAGCAATGCCCAAAGTTTGGTATTAATCCGTGTTGGTTTGAATCAAGGAACCCTGGTTAGGGTTGCTGGTCGCCCATACGTGTCCGGTATGCTACCGGATGTGTCTGGTATGACTCAGCAGAGCAGGCTCTCTGCTTCCTTTGATTCAATGCTATCCTAGAATTGTTTATTAGGCACAGTTTCTTCTATATCTATGTTTTGCAAACCTTGTGACAATGGTGTGTCGAGGTGATTGTAAAACCTTGGATAAAAGAATCTATGTCTAATTACAATTCAAGAATAAGCTATGGGCATGTATCTAAAATTCTTTGGAAATCTTTGGATACAGGACAGCAGCCATGAGTGGACGACAGGAGCCGAGGTCCAAGCACAGGCATGATCCAGCACTTGAGAAGTACAAGAAGGCGAGACATGATATGCATCCTGGATTTCAGCCGACCAGCAGGAGGTCCACCAAGGCTGCCTCTAGTGCAGCAGCTCAGTATGCAGAGGGGTCTAGGAGCTCTTCTTCTGACACAAACACTGATGAGTTTAGAGTGGAGTCTAGAGATGAAAGAAAGAGGAAGAGCACTGACAGAGGATCAGATGGTGACAGCTCAGATGAGGAGCAGGAGATTGAGGAGGAGGAGTCAGTTTCTCTAGTTCAGCACCAGCCTAGTCAGGGGATGCATTATGGTCTTCTTGAGACACGTCTGCCCAATGTGCCCTCCTATGTTCCCAGAGTTGACTACAGGGGAAAGGGTATGACCAGGAAGGCTAGAGATGAGCGAAGGGTTGATCCGAGGAGCTTACCTAAGGTTCAGTACGATCACTGCTTCCAGACAGCCTTTCACTTGGATTTCTACTCTAGTGTTATTCTCACCAGGAACCCTGTGATTGCCAGGTCTCAGTGGATTGACTAGCAGTACGTTACAGAGTTGCAGAAGGCCTCAGTTGATCATGCCATTGCCATTTGCCAGCGCACTAGGGTTTATGAGATCATGGAGTTCCAGCATGACTGGAACATAGAGGTAGTAGCTCAGTTCTATGCTACTCTATTTGTTAAGGAGGATGAGCGGCGGATGCACTGGATGCTTGAGGGCCAGTGGTACAGTGTTGACTATGATGTTTTTGCCGCCCACCTTGGCTTCTCAGAGGATGATCTCTAGAGGGACAGGATCCACACCGAGCAGGTGTTACCCCCTGAGTAGCTCGCATATATGTATCCTCCTGGTGGTGAGAGAGGAGCTGTGGGGAAGGTTCTAGGTCTTCACCCTACCTACAGGTACCTAGACAGGATGTTCAGGAAGACTATTGACTGCAAGGGTAGAGACAAGGGCAACATTGCAGATTATTCTAGGAACCTACTCCATAGGATGGCACCTGATGCTCGGCCTTTCAGCGTGTTTGACTTTATTTGGTCTGAGATCAGGAGTGTGGGAGAGAGGCCCCTCAAGGGCTGTGGTTTTGCTCCTTATATCATGCATATGATTGAGCAGGTGACTGGGCACACATTCGAGTATGATAAGATTCACAAGGCCCTGAAGATTATTGCAGATCTGCCTGAGATAGGGTTACCTCCAGCAGGACCAGGAGGAGGAGCAGCAGCACCAGAGGCAGATGCACCTGGGAGTGGTGCACCAGCAGGAGCTTCACCTTCACCACGTGCTCCTTCACATTCTACTTCACGCCGTGGCAGTCCTCCCTCGCCTATCCGCAGGCTTTTCAGCTCCATATTTGGGATGTGTCGTGACATCCAGACTAGGCAGCAGAAGGAGAGGGAGGCTAGGAGGAAGGACACTCGGACTTTGAAGCAAATTGCTTCTAATCTTGAGCTTGATCCTCCTAGATCTCCTCTATCAGATGAGGCAGCTAGTGAGCCTGAGACCGAGGAGCAGCAGCAGGCTAGATATGATAGAGAGTATGTTGAGTTCATACAGCGACAGCAGCAGCAGCAGGCACCTGAGCACCCTGACACTCTACCACTTCAGGCTCGTGTGCCTACTCACTCTCAGCCACGTCCCAGCACTGCCGACGACTATGCTATAGATTGGTGGAGTGACTTGACAGGTGGTGGCGGCTACTACGGCTCTGGTGGCTATGACCCATCTGGTGCTGGTGGTTCTCGTCCGGCTGGTGTTACCCGCTCTGATGACGAAGATGCTGGGAGAGATGATGATGATGATGAGTGATGCCAGAGATTAGTGACAGCTTGTAGCCCCTTTGTCCTTAGTATGTCATTGTTGGACCTTTGTGGTGATAGATGACAAAGGGGGAGAGAGACTGATTAAAGCTTCAGGATAGTTTCATTTGCTTATCTTTGTACCTAAAGATATATACTGCAGGCTGTAGTTTGTTTTTGAGCTTCATTGATTATATCTTGTGAGAGATGAGACTTATGCTTTATCTATGTATCTCTTGAGACATGATCTTTATCTATATATCAGTGGTTTCTGGACTTGAGAAAATTTGTAATGAGTGCTATGTGTGAATTACATGTGTCATATTTATTTTCATAAGGACTATGCATGCTAGAATGAAAATATTTGATGTGATGCCTTTATATTTATTCTTGTATGATATATCTTGTCATATGTATCACGGTTTCTCTTTGTCACACACACATGCACCCCACGGATGCAATGATTTAGGGAGAGTCTCCTATTTGTTTTAGTATGTGCAATTGACATTTGAGGTCAGTTTGTGAATTCTAATCATAAGCACATATTAAGGGGGAGCCTCTCATAAATCATTGAACCCAAAAGTTTAAATGTTTATATCATTTTATAAGCTTTAATCAAGTTGTCATCAATTACCAAAAAGGGAGAGATTGAAAGTGCATCTAGCCCTTTAGTGGGTTTTGGATGATTGTATGACAACGTGATTAAAGGACTAACCCATTTGCTAAGTGTGGACAGGTAATAGGTTATCTCACAGGTACTTAGTGAAAGCCAAAATGATGTGTTGTTGCATAAACAATCTAGTTCAAGCACAAGACAACAATGCAAATGGAATTCATGTGAAGGCTTATTTATTGTGAGATTTCCATGTACTATGTGAAAGCAAGCTCGTGATTATTAGTTAATGAGATATGAGGGATTGCATATGGAATGGTCTCATATTTGAAGCTTGCTAAATTAAAATGAAAAAGATAACAATACATATGAATGGATGATTCAACAACAAGATGTGACTTGATGGCTTGAGATGGTGAAGATAGCAAGGAAAGGCTTTGAGGTACTAAGCAAGGGTGAAGGGCAAGCGACGGCTTGGTGGCCGAAGAACCTAGCTAGGGTGAAGAAGAAAGTACTTGCATTTAGTTGAGGTACTAATCAAGCTAAGATGGTCATATTGATGTGAAGAATCAAATCTATAATGAAGTATTTGATGGAAGTGACTTGATACATTTGGGATTATTCAAATTTGATGAATGGAATCAAGTCACATGCTCAAGATGGCTATGCTCAAGTGAAAAGATCAACATCAACTTGTTAGCACCCTTACTTGATGAAGATTGGAAGGGACGACATCAATTCAAAAGAAATCAACTCAAGTGGTATAAATTCATTTTTCCTTTGATCTTGAGTTTAATAGGTATGCCGTACTATTAAGAGGGATGCATCATATTGATAGATAATGTTTCATAAGTGCTCAAGCCAACCCATGTGAGTTTTGAGAATTTGAGCGACAAAAGAGCTAACTGATTTGTTGCTGGTCTGGCAATACCGGACGTGTCTGGTATTCACACCGGACGTGTCCGGTATTTGCCCAGCAGCTGTTAAATTGTTCTTCTTGGGTTGGTTCGTCGGGAGTCCCGACGTAGGTCGGGAGTTCCGACGGTCGGGAGTCCTGGCATGGGTCGGGAGTTCTGACGTCTCGCACTTCAACTAACTTGGAGGGTTCACTGTTCTGGTCATACCGGACGTGTCCAGTATTCATACCGGACGTGTCCGGTATGGATGACCAAGAAGCCAATGGCTAGTTTTCAAAAGCCTTGAGGGTCGGGAGTTCCGACGGTCGGGAGTTTCGACATGTGTCGGGAGTTCCGACACCTCACTAACTTTAACTCAGTTACATGTTTTTCTAAATTGCTGAGGGTCGGGGGTTCCGACTTGAGTCGGGAGTTCCGACGGTCGGAAGTCCCGGCGTTCTTCGGGAGTTCCGACGCCTCACAACTTCACTGTAACTTAGTTACCGTTGGCGCAGTATGAGTCATACCGGACATACCAGACGTGTCCGATATTACAACGGCTATAAAACGGCTAGTTTTCCTTGGGGGCTATAAATACCCCCAAGCCTCCACCTTTGGAGGCTGCTGATTCTGCTGAGATAGACATATGTTTTTGAGCCTTACCAACTCTCCTAAACCCTCTCTTAGTGAGTGTGTGATCCAAATTGCAAAATCAATTTGTGGGTTGAGAAAGAATTTGAAAAAGAGAGCAAGCCACCACTTGAGCACTTGTGCATATTGTCAATCTCGTGATTCGCATTTGTTACTCTTGGACTCTTCGGTCCTAGACGGCTAGGCGTCGCCGGAGAGCAACCGGGAGATTGTGGTTGCTTCGGAAAGTTTGTAACGGTCGATTCCGCCGCCTCGGAATCATTTAGTGGAAGGAGGAAAAGGAGTTAGAAAAGACTCCGGCTAGAGTGACCTTCGTGGTACCCTCTAGGGCTGACCTTCGCTGGGTCGCCCGCAGCCCCCTCAACGGAGAGTAGGACTCGAACGAGTCCGAACTTCGGTAAAACAAATATCATGTCTCAATTCGCATTTCATTTGATATTTGTGTTGCTTTAGCTATTCTGCAGATACTCTGTGTATATTACTATCTCTAATAGTTTCCTGCAGTTTGGATTGAAGATAGAAATCAAAAGGAGCAAATTCGGGGCTGTTCCACTGAAGTCGTGAATACCGGACACGTCCGGTATATCTACCGGACACGTCCGGTATTAGCCTCTGCACCAAACTAAATTGTATTGTGTTCTAACTCTTTGGTTGCAGGCATTTGGCTCCTAGATTTATTTAGTATCTTTTATATACTCTGTGGCTAACTTGTGAGGGGTGGTACTACTCGTTATTTGGAGTTTCCATTTTGGAAACTCTCTTTACTTATCGTTTCCGCATTTAAAGGTGTTAATTTTCAGAAACGCCTATTCACCCCCCCTCTAGGCGGTATCCTAGGTCCTTTCACATTTACATATACATCTTTATAAAATGCTTGCATCTCTTAATGCGATGATCGGACCCCTAAAATCATTCCTGTAATGGTGTATGTGTATATATATGTATATTTAATATTAAATAGTGAAAAATTATTTCTCTAAAATTTGGTCCATTGCATAGACCGACAAACACTCTCTCTCCAGGTGACTTGACGACGAACTTAGGCATTGGTAAAAAGACAACGGCAAATTTTCTCCAAACCATAGTACACAACCACGACTAAGTTGACCTAGGGTACTCAGTAGTCACCTAGTCGCCACTATCGTACTATGCCTGGGGTTCTATTTTCGGTTTCTGACAGAAGCAGGCCACGTCAGTCCACATCACCACACGTAAAGGGGTCTTCTACATAATAACAGACCCGAGCGGGTGTCGTATTTTTTCAGGTGGAGGAGAGAACAACTAAAAAATTCATAGCTGGTGAGGAATTCGTCACTAGCCTCACATGTTAAGAATTTATATGGATAGTTCCCCAAAATTCATATGAAGAAATTCTAATAAATCTCAAAGATCCAATACTTGTGTTTCCTAATGGGGTTTAATGTTTAAGCCATGAGTAGAGGTGGGAGGTACAACATCAATTAGTATCGTACTGCTAGTTGATGTGGAGGTAAGGGGCTCTCATTCCTATATATATATATATATATACCAATCCTCTTGGAAAAAGACACTAAAAACTACTATTGGGAGTTCTAGTTTGGAAAATCCAAAGATAGTAAATTAGTATTTTCCTCTCCTCGTTGCTACGCTGTCATCGTAGTCTCTCCATCCCGACGTTTGCGTGCACCGATGTTCGGGAGAGCAGGTCTCCGGAACCCTCATCTTTGTGATCCTGCACCTGGAGAGGATGAATAAGGTTTTTGGGAAGCGCTCATCGCGCGACTGCTCCTGACTTTCACGACGGTCAAGCGACGTTGTGTCCCGACGTATTCGTCATCAGCTGCTCCGAGCTCTTCCTTCACCACTCGTCGATGACTTAGTACCACCACCAGTAGCGTCTCCCTCTGCATCATCTTCACCAGCGACATCATTTTCTTCTGCAAAACAAAAGGTACACACCATGTGACCAATCTATTATTGTCATTCATCCACTGTGTTGATCATGATGATCTTAGCTATGTTGCTAGCTATATTGTTATTAATGCTGCCTGATTTAACTAGTATGTTAGAGATCTGCATGCTAGTTTATGAGATTGTCATTATTTGTATTATGCTATTAATCTTGAAATTAATCAGGAAATTGCCTAATTATTCAACATCACATGTGTCCCAATAAAAAGCTTGGTCCCTGCATGCTTGGCACATATTGATGTATCCTGTGGCCCTAGCGATTTTTTCTTTCTTTATTTCCAATTCCCCTGTGTCAGCTAGCGACTACACCGTCTTGTTGTGGATAATCTAATAAGGGCACCACCAACACTGACTAATAAAATCGTTAGCCTCATAAAAAATCTACAGTACACATAAGCAAGAAAACAATGAGAATACTAACCTAACCCAGGCGTATAGCCAACACATCGTTTAGTCATCGCCCTCGCATTCTTTTTGAGATGACATGCATGCAGGCTTTGTGTACGCATGCCAAGGACATCTCCCATTGCTCTTCAACGCGAGACCCAGAAGTCACTTTTGCTTTTTGTCAAATGGAGCGCTCGCTGTCTCTATCAAGCCACTCTGAGCATCTGCGAGACCACCATCTTCTTACCTTTTGTTGTCTAAGCCTAACAAGGCTACATTCACCTGGAGCGTTGGGCACGACCTAAGGGAGCAAGTCCACCTTGACTACCTCACGCAAGTTCATGGCAGCATTGTGCTTATGTAGAAAAGATAGAACTGGTATAAAAAGAGAGAAGCTCGCGCAAGGACACAACGGCGGAACAAAAGGAGTACCTGAAGTAGCAATGGCGTGAAAGAGCTCGCGCGGCTTAGAAAGAGGATGAAGGTGGAGGAAAAAAAGAGGTGGGGTCCATAGAAGAGCTTTGAGGCCCTGTTTGACTGGTATTAAATTGGCTTCTGCTGATTTGTATAACTGATTTGTTGTGAGAGAAAAATACTGTTTCACTGCTGATTTGTATGGATTAAAGTCGGTGTAAACTAACGTAGCCTTGAACTGCCCTAATAAAGGTTTTTGATGACTCCAGCCCGCCCACGTCACTGCCGACGCGCCATGCGCAGTTGGCGAGCACAGGCCAGGGGCAATCACGTGAAATTGAGCCGTCCCACTTCGCCCCGTCTTCCAAATCCCAAAGCCTCGTCGCACCCCCGCACCCGCCCCCACCGTCTCGACTCCTCTTTCCCCTTCCCCGAGTCCCTCTGCGTGTCTCGTCTCGTCGCCGACCCTCGCTCGCCCCATCCCCCGCTCCCCAAACCCTAGCGCCTCTCCGATCGCGCCCGGAGCCTCGTTCAGGTACTACGATCCGACCGGCCCAAGTTCCCCTTTTTTTTCCCCACGATTTTTTGCTGGGATTTTCTGCTGATTCTTATTTCGGTGGTCGGTGTGGGGGGCGTCGGCGCGGGCGTGGGTGCAGGCAGGTGAAGGAGGCGGCGATGTTCTTCTCGGGTGACTCGTCGGCGCGGCGGCGGGTCGATCTCGGCGGGCGGAGCAACAAGGAGCGGGACCGCAAGGTGCTGCTCGAGCAGACGCGCGAGGAGCGGCGCCGGCGCCAGGGCCTCCGCCTCCAGAACAGCTCCGCCACGAATATCCAGGTCTGTTCACGACTCGCGCAGGGTGCTCGGAGTATGCGTTGGGGCAGTGCGATGGGGCTGGGGTTTAGCTACCTCTGCTCTCGGTAGTGTCATGAGCTCTGAGATCCAACTATGGGCTTTTCCGCGGCTGTGAATGGTCATGATTCAGCTGGTTTAGTTTTGCAGAAGACCGGTTATGTGTTAGATATAGCCGTAGGCTTCTCGGCATTATGATGGACCGCTAAATTGAATTAGGATATACTCCTACATTGGCTTCTTTTCCTTTTCTGGTTGTGTGATGAGATGTCGCAAATGGGATGGAGTAGTGTGTTCATGCTGTCTGTCGATGCAAGTTATGATAGTTTACAGAATCACATGTGATGGTTGTTTGATCTATTTCTGCACATTAGGCGGGAACTTGGGGAAATCAGGGGTGTGGTGTCTGCCAAATTGCCAGAGAAATTCTGTCGGTTTCCATTTGGTTTGCTGGGTTTGATTAGGCGAGTGGAGTGGGATGTTCGTGCATGTATTCGGCTACCCGTCTTGTAGTTTCGTGTGTGTGGATTAATATAATGACGGGATTTTTTCTTGATTCCCTTTTTGGCTTTTTAGGAGGTTATACAAAGTGGGGGAAGACGTTACAAGGTGGGGGAAAGTCCTCACCTTTGCTTTTATGGGTTAGGCCACGTGCAATGCTATGAGCTGGCAAGGCGTTTATTGCAGTTACTTGGTTTTGTTTGCCATGGTGGACCTCCTCAGTATAGTGTAGGTGCTTATGAGTGGAATTACCATTCCAGCAGTCGTCGTGCATATTAGCTGACGTACCCATACTTTATTAGTTCACAAAAAATGGAACTTGACTAATTATAAGCTGCAGAAATTCTTCAGAGGGAAGAAGGCTTTGGAATTGGCACACTCAGAGGTTCGGAAGAATTTTTGCTCAACTTTTGGGGAGCATTGTGAGAGGATAGATTGGTAATCATTACCTAACCTTAAAGATATCATACCCCTTTCACTGTCAAGCTCTCTGATTACTTTTGCTACTGAATCAGGAACAACTTCGGCACTAATTCTGACTTTCTTCGACAATTACTGTTTTTCTTCAACGCAAATGAAGACAATGACATAGCTATACTTTGTCAAGTCTGCAACTTGCTGCTGCAATATGTTAAACAAGGTGGTAAGTATCATAATATTATTTAACGATGTTCCTCTTCTTTTTGCTATTGTATGCATATATTTTGTTGCTGAGCTTAGATTGCCCCTTGCCAAAATTGAAAGTTTGGAGGTGCATCTTGTTTATATAATGTAACATAACGAATTTTAAGGACATCAAGTATCGAACCAGTTACTATTGAAGTAGTATTGTAATATAAGGACCAGGAAAGGAAAAAGACAATTAAGGCATTCAGATATGTGCTATACTTCTGATTTTGATGTACTCATGAGAAATCTTGAAAGGGTAGAAGAGGATACATCTCAATTGAGGTCGATTTTCCTGATCAGATGGTACATTTGAAGATTAATTTGGAAGAGCTGATTCAAATAAATATATACGTTGAATGCTAGCTGAGAGGAATTTGCTCCCTTGAACCGCTCTGGGTTAATTTTCTGTCAAACCTTGACATAAATATGATGTCTGTTTAAATTTTACTCCCTCTGTCCGGGATTTAGAAACGCGCTGGGTCTGGAAAAGCTTCCGAGATTCACAGGCGCCAAGTTGTTGCATGCCCTGGTGTTGTCGCTCACGTCCAGTCTTCCCGTGCGGGAGTTACTGCGACGCGCTGGGCCTGGGAGTCGCAGGAGAGCGCAGGCACGTGCGTTCTGGGGGAGCGTATGCATGCAGCCATGCGGGGAGTTGGAACGTGTGGCATGCGGGGCATGCAGCGTGGGCGTTCCAGGAGAGCGTATGCATGCGGCCATGTGGGGAGTTGGAACGTGCGGCATGCGGGGCATGCAGTGTGGAAAATGAAGGATTTATCAGCATTTGGAGCTGGTGAATTAAGGGTAGTTAATTTCTCCTTGGTCTTGACTAAAATCGCTTGTGCGCCTGTAAATCCTGGACGGAGGGAGTATTAGCTAACACTTGTGCGCCTGTAAAAATATTACGCCCTCCGCCCTTTTACCCTCATATGTGGACTCTCTAGGCATTGACTGTATATACATTTCTCAGACATGAGTTAATTTTATTAATTATTATCTTATACCTATTTGATTCTGTTACTTTGTCATCCACTTACAACCTCATTCAGAGCAATGTTTAGTGTCCCCTTGATTCTGTATGTAAAAAATGATCTTCTGTTTTTGTGTGTTTTTTTTCAAGTAACATTAATCAATGATATGAAAGTTAATTTCTCTGAACTTTCTTATTTGATTATGTTATTTGCATTTTTGAACTCTTTGAGCGTTAGAGGTTTCTAGTTAGTTTAATATTTGTTACGACTTGCATTTGACTTGGGCACAATCTTTTCATCTTGATGTTCCATATTTGTTTTCCTTGTTTCTGTAGCATTAGCTATAATGGTATTTTCTCCTGTTGCAGGAGATGTTGTAACTCTCTTTACTGGTGTGAATGGCTCCTCACTGCAACCTCTCGTTGCTCACAGAGTAAAAAAAATTGCCCTCATCTGCGTGCAAGCAGTCTATCAAAAGAGGTAAGTTCAACCATGCAAAGCTGTTTTGGAATTTATTCTTCTTTGCGATCACATGTTTAAAACTATCATCTTGTGTTTTTAATGGAGATTCTCCCCCACTGTACATGTGCAGCCTTCCTGCAACAGAAGTTAACAACATAGCTTGTGACATGGTTTTATGTTTTGGCAGGCATGATTGGGGCAGCCAACTTTTGACAACACCTGGAAGCACATCAGTGCCTTCTGTCTCATTACTGGAAACTGTAGGTTGCTTGATAAATCCAAAATTTCCTTGGAGCTGCAAAGTAGTTGGTTATCTTCAGCAGAGAAAGATCTATTGCTTATTCCGTGGCATTATCGTATCTGTACCGGTAAGTTCTGTTTCTGTGCTTTGGTCTTCTATTTGCTCTTTGACATCCGTTTGGATATTTTTAGTTCACTTGACCCTGATAATTGGCGCTTACTTGATTGTACATGCCTCTAGTTCCTTCTCTCTATTGGTATGTAACTGCTAATTTCTTTTAGGAAACAACCCCCTTTCTTGAAAATGAAACATCTTGTTTATTTCTGCAACACCTAAGGCACGTGGCACCCATGTAACTGTTTGAAATCATGCGTATCAGCCAGGTTCACTTTTTAGGCAAACCGTGTTGTCATTTATTTGTCTGATAGGTTCTAAGAAAAAAAAATCATTTGTCTGGTAGATGATACATGAAGTTTACTGTAATAATGCTATTGCTACAATGATTTGTTATATAGTTTTTTCTGATCTATATGATTATGATTCAGCATAAGGTCAGAAATTCTGGGCATTTTGATAGTGCATCTGTGCTGGAGCTGGAGCAAGTTCTCATGCTTGTTGCTTCACATGTTGGCCATCATCCCTGTTGTTGTCTGAAAGTGGATCCAAGATGGAGTTTCTCGTCTCAGCTTCTGTCCATCCCTTTTCTATGGCATCGTTTACCACACCTCAAGAAGGTCAGCGTTTCGCTTAATATCTTTGTTTGGTCTTTTTTTTTTGGAATATTTCCAATGACTGCCAAACATAGAAATTGCAATACATTTTTCTCAGTATCGTCTCACCTATATTATATTTGTTATTCTGGAGTCTAAAGTCATACTACAATATTAATCTCTATAACCAATATTTCTGGAAGAAAAAATTCTTTGAGGAATTAAGTTCCTTCACCAATTATTTCAATGGTAATATATCTGATGTGCTTGCTCTTTATACTTCAGGTTTTCTCAGTTAACGGGCTCAGCAAATATTATATCCATCAAATAGCTTGCATTTTGCCCAGTCTTGCTGATGTCCTTCCAAACGATATATCAGCTAATCATCCAGGATATGCGTGTGTCCTTGCAAATGTTCTTGAAGCTGCGACCTGGATTTTGTCTGATGCAAAGGTTGCTTCTGATTCAGTAGGTTTTCTTCTTCTACCTCCTGGGTTTCTACAGCATTTTGTTTAACCACCAAAAGTTGTTTTATGTTGTGAAAACTGGCATTTATGTTGTTATTCCAAGGTCCAAAGTAGCTTTTAAGTCCATGTGTTCAGATAAGTAAGATTTAGGTCCAATTATCTATGTCAAGCAGGTTGTCTTCTCACCCCTTGGGCTACTTGATCAATTATGCTACTTGCAAACTCTTAGATGTATTCTTCTATTATTTCTTATGTAAGCTTGTTTCCCCTTTTGCTTATTTGGAGTCTAAGCTAGCTGATTAGCTTCTTGGGAGTCGGATATCTTTACCATTCTTCAATCTTGACTCAGTGTCCTGTTTGAAAAACAATGTTCATATTCCTGTGGATTTGGTCTAATTTCATGGGTACATGGTAAACTAGCTTTTATTTCATTTTGTTGACATTCTTGATTGCTGCTAGTGTATTGATTTATTCAGTTGAGACAGCAAATGTTCTCCTTGGATGTGAAAAAGAGTGCCTCTAAATCTTAGCACAACATAAGGAGTTTTAGTTTCAGTACATGACTCCAGTGCAGCTAAAATAAATAGGAAACTGTGGAATCTAATTTTCATACTTTTGAAGAGCCTCTTTCCATGTTGTATGTAGGTTATATGTTTTTTCTTGAATACTATGTAGGTTATGTGAGCTATGCTATCTTAGCTGTGTATTTATTCCTCCCTCCTTAATGCTTCTTAAGATCTTTTTTCTTTTGTGATGGCAAACCCATGCATGCTAGTTTTTCATTGTCCACAATTGTAATTTATTTGTTTTTAATTATTTTCCATGTATACTCTTTCCAAACCAGGCGGCTGACATCACTGCTGTTTCTACCTCGTTGTTGGATACGTTGCCAGCAGTCACAACACCTACTGAAAGTAAGTTACATGCCAGCAAGGAAGCTATTTTTGTGTTGGTGTGTTGCGTGTGTTTGTATGGGTTCTCGGCCCTTTTCTTCTTAATGCAAAGAAATGCAGCTTTCCTGTGTTTTCTAGAAAACAAATATCAAGGAAGCTGAGCTAGCTCAGTTGGTTGTGTGTCTGGATGTATGCCCAGACCACCTAGGGGCAAGTCCTCGTCGAGGTGACTTTGGGTGCCTATTTTCTTCTTAGTAAAATGCCACCTAGTTCCTCCTAGGGTTCTATTTTTTTGGTGGCATAGCTTAGTACTCTGTGTTTTTGCGGCCTTATTTTGTTATCATTCAGTTTTATTGAAGGCCCTTGTGAAGCTCTGGTAGTGTAAAAGCTTGCAATTCAGTTCATTTTACATGAAACATAGGTTTTGCAACGAACATTTTAATGGACATATATTTAAAGACTATTCACTTCACTGGCCGAATTTACACAAGGATTCATGATTGCGACAAATCAGCAACAGCCTGCAACTAATAAACTAGCAAATGAAGAAGCTAGAGAGTATTTATCCTTCATGGCCACAGCTCTAGGGTTGGAATTTGAATGCCTTTGGCCTTGATAGACATGGATCTTAAAGAAAGATTTAAATTTGACGAGCAAGTGAACCATCTGAGAGGAAATAACTATTCAGTCAGTTAGGGTTTATTTGCATGGAGGACTACTTTGACATTTGAAAGTAAATCCTGAAAGTTTTTAGAGCAATCCCCCCTTATCTGAACAGGGCCTAATCCCTTTCCATCTGTGCGTAACATGTACATAGCTTTTCAAATCATACCTATTAAGGCAATCACTAGGATTTGAACTAGGACTAGGTTCCCTGTGGGATCTAGCTCTTGCATAACAGTCAAATTAATAAGGTTAAGCTGAATCAAAGGATCTGAATAAGATGATAAACTCTAAATTTCTAATACAAGATTTTTCTTTAATATGTACAGGAGCGGATGACGATGATGAGATGCCCATGGATGTCGATGTTAAAATTAATCTTGATGTTGATTTGGAAAGACAGATAACTGCAGCAATTGATTCAAAGCTACTTCAACATTTGGTACGAATCCTAAACAACCATTGATGTTCTTCCTCTTCATGACCCATTGGGCTTATTCTTTTATATCCTGTTTGACCATAGGTTGTATAATTCATAGGTGAATGCCCTCTTCAGAGGTACATTAAGCACAAATGATTCTGATCTTTCTGGACCATCAGATGCTGAAGTGGATGCTGTAGGATCTATTTGTGCTTTTCTTCATGTCACATTCAATACATTCCCTCTAGAGCGAATTATGACTGTACTGGCCTACCGGACTGAAATTGTTCCTGCACTATGGAACTTTATAAAACGGTGCCATGCAAACCGAAGATGGCCATTTTTTTCGAAGTTTGCATCTTCATTACCTGCTGATGCTCCTGGTTGGCTCCTTCCCATGTCTGTATTCTGTCCCATATACAAGTAAGGCAGTTTCCCCCCCTTTCTGTTAAACTTTTGTTAGCCAATAATCTCCTTTTTTCTAACAGCTTATTTTGTCAAGTTATTGGAATAAGTAAAAGTGCGATGTCTTTCCCCAGATGCTTATGATGCTTTGTCTTTGCTCCTCATATCAGGCACATGTTGAAGATCATTGATAATGGGGAGTTCTATGAACAGGAGAAACCCCTTTCCCTTAAAGATTTGAAGTCCTTGGTTCCCATTTTAAAGCAGGTATAATAACACAGTGCTATTATTATTGTGTTATCATAAGCCATTCTCGTGCTGTGTTGAACATACAGTTTTTTTTAATCATAGCTGTGTTTTCAAGCATGCCTAATCCCTGTAGTAATTCTGACTGGGATACAAATTTCCATTCCTGGCTTGTACTTGTTAACTAATATGCTTATAAAAATTTGAAGAAAAATAGTGTCATGTTCCGAAACTGTCAAAAAGAAGTGCATACATCATAACTATTGTTTCAACTGCGATTTGCTGTCCTATAATATTGAGTGTTTGTTGTTGGTTTCAATTGAGTACTATATCAATCTGCAGGCATTATGGCAACTTCTGTGGGTTATTCCATCCTCTTCTACTCAGAAAGTGTCACCCGACACTTCAGGCCTTAAAAAGTTGTCAGTGGAGAATGTCAAGACCAGAGCTAGGGCTGGGTTGTCTGAACTACTCACACAGGTTAGTAATCTTGTATTGATACCATGTTATTATTTCTTCTATTGATTTCTTTGAATTCTGGTTTTGGGCAGGTTGTGTTTCTTTTTTGTTGTAAGGACTTTGTATCATTCTTATTTATTGAGTGTTGAGAAAATTCCAATGATACTGTATGCATACTGGATTACTGGTGTTTCTTTGGGTAGTGCACACGTGGTTGGTTGTCGCCTTACCGGAAAAACATCATGAACCCGATGCTGTGCCCTGAATTTCTGTTTGTAGCTTTATCCAGGGCCAAATGATGGTTCTTCAGTTACAAGACTAATATTTGAGCATTAGTCTTATTTGTTTTGCAGTCATTTCTTGTTTATTCATATGAATTCTGTCTTTCTGTGAGTGGTTTCCGTTGACTATTGCTGTTTTATGTCTCTTCTGATTACAACATGCAGCTACTCCATATATTACTTAATTATCAGATATAGTTCATTAGGTTAATTTAAGTGCTATCTCATTGCAGTTGCAAGATTGGAACAGCCGACTCCCATTCACTTCTGCAAGTGATTTCTATTCTCAAGAAGCAACAAGCGAAAATTTTGTGTCTCAGGTATGAATGCCTATGCTGTTTTGGATTAATTGAAATGTCTTTCATGTGTTCATTCTTCTATGATTATGCATGTGTTTTTCAGGCGATACTTGGTAATACTCGAGCATCAGAGATCATAAAGCTTGCTCCTTTTTTGGCTCCGTTTACCAGTCGAGTCAAAATATTCACTGTAAGCTATTGCTAATTTATCGTTTAAATAGTGCTGAATAATACAGGTGCGTACTGGTTCAAATAGTATAATTGTTACAAATTGCTTGAAAACCATAGCTAGCAGCTTAAATAAAGTGGAGAAAAGAATGCACAGATAATAAAATTCAGGAGTAAACTTCATACTGTTTGTGAGGAAAAAACAGCTGGAATAGCACTTTTTTAAAAACACTGTTTACACCTATTGCTTCTGAAAATTTTCTTTTTTGTTCAATGATGGGATTGATTTGCTCCATGAGGCGTGTGGCATAAACTCACTTATAGGCTAATGCATCGTTTTTCAATTTTTTTGAGAAGCATGTAGCTATGGTGTTGACCAATTTGCAATCATTAAACTATTTTGAGCTGAGATGTTCCCAAATAAGATTGATACTACCTCCGTCCGTGAAAGAATGTAACTATGGGTTGCGTGCCACGAAAAATGATTCATGTTTGACTAAGTTTCTAGTGAATGGTATTCACATTTATGGCTCTAAATGAATTTATTATAAAAATACATTTCGTAATTAATCTAATGGTATTAATTTGATACTATAAATATTTATAATTTTTTATCTATAATTGGTCAAACTTGATATACTAGAACACGACACTGTTCTAGAATTGCATTCTTTTGGGGACGGATGTGGTTCATCTTTTAGACAATGTCTTAATTTTTTTTCACTTTCTGTGAACAGTCCCAATTAACGAGTTCTAGACAATCAACATCGCATTCTGCATTGACAAGACAACGGTTCAAAATAAGAAGAAATCGACTTCTGGAAGATGCTTTTGATCAGCTAAGTTTGCTTTCTGAAGAAGATCTCAAAGGACCGGTATGATGATACTCTCTTATCTTTCCTCATGGGTTTAACACATGACACATATTCTGCTAAAGTGCTAATATCATATGATACTTCAAACTTCTTGATGTATGTAGATTCGAGTTTCATTTATTAATGAGCATGGTGAGGAAGAGGCTGGAATCGATGGCGGTGGGATTTTCAAGGATTTCATGGAAAATATTACTCGAGCGGCTTTTGATGTGCAGTACGGTCTCTTTAAGGTATCTGCTTTTTTGGTTGATCTCATTCATCCAGTGCAATGGTATCATTGCAGCAGTAATGGCCATTATTTTTGTGTGTCCTACCTAACACATGTTACTAAGTTAGTAGAATGCTGGTTCACAATATATTTATTTTGATGTCACAAACACAATTGCTCTGGTGGAATAGCTATTATATCCTTGTAAGTATTGCTTTACAGTTTGGATGAGAACTCACGTGCTTCTTTTGGAATACTTGATTTTCCTTTTGTAGGAGACGGCTGATCATCTTTTGTACCCAAATCCAGGATCAGGATTGGTTCATGAACTACACCTGCAATATTTCCATTTTCTTGGAAGTCTACTTGGGAAGGTACTTTGACCATGTCCCTTTTTCCCATTGCTAAGCAGATACTTGATCTAGCTCCTAGATTCTTGCATAATCTGGGGTTTGTGGCCTAAAATGAAGTGGTTTGAGCCTTTACTCTTAGTTTAAAATGGAATCAAAATCAAGATTTTTTAAGGATGCCCAGCACCAAGGAGTTGGATCTGGAGCTTGCGATACAGGCCCTTAGTTTAAATTAACTTGTGGCGTTCCCTAAGACTTAGGTTGGCATCCAAAATATGGTTTGATTATTTCAAATTTTCATTGCTGGAGTTCCAGAATTTTCCGAGGTCATATCCTAAATTGGAGTATATGTTGTGCAGTATAAGCTGTTTATGATTCTCTCCATGTGAACTTTGTTGGGTTTCATCTGTTAGTCGCTGAATTCTTACTCTTGGTAGTAGCAGAATTCTTACTCTCATCGAGAGAGGATAACACTAGGAGTTGGGACAATTTTCTGGTTTATTTCTCACACAAATGCCATGCCAACCTGAGGGGTTGGGGGTACATATATAAAGGCTGCTAGCCAGTCAAGCATATGCCAAGATGCTAGTCTAAGATGCTGTCCTCTAGTCTAAGATGCTGTCCTAAAAACAGACCATGCAGCCACAAGGACCATGTGACCAGCACAGCCCCACAAAGACCAGCCAACACATGAGACTTATCCCATCATTCTCCCCCTAAGTCTTGTGCGTCGTCTTGTGGGAAAATTGAATCATCCCGGTCCTGGAGCAGAGCTCAAGGAACTTGATCCTCCCAAGGGGCTTGGTGAGCAGGTTCGCAAGCTGGTCCTTGGTGTTGATGTAGCTCGCCTTGATGCTCCCTTCCTCCAAACAGCCTCGGATGAAGTGGTACCTCACTCGGATGTGCTTGCTGCGTTCATGGAACACGGGGTTCTTTGCCAGGGCCAGAGCGGACTTGCTGTCCACCCTGAGCTCCACCGCTCTAGTGTCTCTGCCGAGGAGATCACCGAGCAGTCGAGCGAGCCAGAGCACCTGAGTCGAAGCGGTGGAGGCCGCTATGTACTCGGCCTCGCAGCTGGACAGGGCCACCACCTGCTGCTTGACCGACTGCCAGCTAATGAGGCACTTGCCGAGGAAGAAGAGGATCCCGCTCGTGCTCTTGCTGGTGTCGATGTCGCCGGCGTGGTCGCTGTCGCTGTACCCGATGAAGTGTGCCGCCCCAGGGCACCTAGGGTAGTAGAGGCCGTGATCGAGAGTCCCCGCAACGTAGCGGATGATCCTCTTCACAGCCTGCTGGTGCTCCGTCGTCGGTCGCTGCATGAACCGACTAACGTAGCCGACGGAGAATGCCAAGTCCGGCTGTGTGTGGGCGAGGTAGCGAAGGCTCCCCACAAGACGCCGGTACTGCGTAGCGTCCACCTCCTCTGTCGTGCTATCGTGGCTCAGCTTCAGCCTCTCCTCCATCGGAGTGAGAGCTGGGTTGCAGTCGGTGAGCCCAGCTAGCTCAACGACGCGCTTGGCGTAGGCGGTCTGTCGAAGCGTGATCCTGGAGTCATCCTGGTGCACCTCGATTCCCAGGTAGAAAGAGAGAGGCCCCAGGTCACTCATTTGGAAGGTGGCCTTCATCTCTTCCTTGAATGCCGCCACCTCCGCATCCTTGGTGCCGGTGATCACCAAGTCGTCGACGTAGACACCCACCAGCAGAGCCTTTCCTCCACTGCCCCGTCGGTACATGGCCGCCTCGTGCGGGCTTTGCTCGAAGCCCATCCTCTTTAGCGTGGAATCCAACTTGGCATTCCACGCCCTCGGTGCCTGTCGCAAGCCATAGAGGGCCTTGCGCAGGCGGAGCACCTTGCCCTCCTTGCCGGGGATCGCAAATCCCGGCGGTTGGTGCACGTAGACCTCCTCCTTCAAGTCGCCATTAAGGAACTCCGACTTGACGTCCATGTGATGAACACGCCAGCCCTCCTGGGCAGCTAGCGCAAGGAGGAGTCGCACGGACTCCATCTGTGCCACGGGAGCAAAAGCGTCGTCGAAGTCGACCCCCTTCTGCTGCACGAAACCTCGTGCCACCAAGCGAGCCTTGTGCTTGACGATGGCGCCGACTTCATCCCTCTTCAGCTTGTACACCCACTTAAGGGTGATTGCGCGGTGACCACGAGGAAGGTCAGCAAGCTCCCAGGTGCGGTTCTTCTCGACCGCATCCATCTCCAACTGCATCGCGGCGCGCCATGCCGCGTGTCTCTCGGCCTCTGCAAACGACCGTGGCTCGCCGTCGTCACACGCAAGGTGCAACTGCGCCTCCAGGTCGTGAGGCACCGGTCCCGGCACCGGCTGGTCGCCGAGAAGGTTCTCCATCATACGGTACCGCAACGGCTCGCCGTCGTGGTACGCGTCGATGCGCTCCTCGTCGTGAGAGAGCGGAGTAGCGAGCTCAACCGGGCTGTGCTCGACACGAGCTGGTGTTGGAGTAGACGTGCCCGGAGAGGTGCCTGTCGGTGCTGGAGTGCGTGGCGGTGCCGGCTGTGGTGGAGCCGGCGAAGGACTCATCGCAGCCGAGGTCCTGGCTGGAGAGCGTGGTGCTGTCGGAGTAGCAGGCGTCGGGGCCGGTGAAGGCTCGGGGACTGGGGTAGACGCGCTCGCTGAAGAAGAGCTGTCTACTCCCCCAGTTCCCTCGAAGTGGACGTACTCGACAGTGAAGTCGTCGTACGTCGGAGCCGAGCCGTAGTCCACCGCCTTGTCCCACGCCCATCCTCGCCCTTTCGTCGAACACAACGTCGCGCGCCGTGCGCACACGCTGCCTTCGGGTCGAGGATGCGGTAGGCCTTCGAGCCCTCCGCGTAGCCGATGAACACTCTCGGAGTGCTCCTGTCGTCGAGCTTGCTGATGTGGCCAAGCTCCTTGGCAAACGCGAGGTAGCCGAAGACCCGCAAGTGGGAGACCGCCGGCTTGCGCCCATGCCAAGCCTCGTACGACGTCCTGCCGTCGAGCGCCTTGGTAGGCGAGCGGTTGAGGATGTAGATGGCCGCCACCACCGCCTCTCCCTAGAAGACAGCCGGCATCTCCCTCTGCTTGAGAAGGGCCCGAGCCATCCCCACAACCGTCTGGTTCGCCGCTCGACGACGCCGTTTTGCTGCGGGCTGTATGGCGCGGAGTAGTGGCGCTGAATGCCCTCATCAGCGCAGTACGACGCGAATTCAGCCGCCGTGAATTCGCCGCCGTTGTCGGTGCGCAGCACGCGCAGCTTGCGGCCGCACTCCGCCTCCGCAGCAGCCTGCGAGCGCCTGATGGCGTCCGCAGCCTCTCCCTTGCTGCCGAGGACCATCACCCACATGTAGCGGGAGAGGTCGTCGATGAGCAGCAGGAAGTAGCGTCGTCCTCCCGGTGTGGCTGGTGTCACCGGGCCACACAAGTCCCCGTGCACAAGCTCGAGCCTCTCCTTGGCTCGAAAGCTCGTCCGCTGGGGAAAGGGGAGTCACCTCTGCTTCGTCAACATGCAGACGTCGCAGAGCTACTCCACATGGTCGAGGCACGGCAGGCCTCGCACCATCTCCGTGGCACTGAGCCGCTTCAGGGCCTGGAAGTGAAGGTGCCCGAAGCGCTCATGCCACTGCCACGCCTCGTCATCCCGACGAGCAGCGAGACAGAGGGGTTGTGCCACCTGCACGTTAAGGACGTAGAGTCGATTTGCGCTTCTGGATACCTTGGCGAGAAGGCGGCGACGGCGATCCCAAATCCTCATGACTCCATCCTCAACCACCACGCGCGAATCGTTCTCATCCAGCTGTCCCAAGCTGATGATGGAGTTTCTCAACGCGGGGATGTAGTAGACTCCGGTGAGCAGCCTATGCTCACCAGACACGGCGGTGAAGATGACGGAGCCGACGCCCTTGATCTCCACGCCGGAGGCATCCCCAAACTTGACGGAGCCTCGGACGCTAGAGTCAAGCTCGGTGAAGAACTCCCGTCGACCGGTCATGTGATGGGTGGCGCCGGTGTTGAGGCACCACCTGTCAGTCTTGTCATTGCCGGAGCCGTCGCCGAGGAGGGCGTGTGCTTTTGGCTCGTCAAGGTGGAGGAGAGCCGCTGCGGCCGATGCCGTTGGAGGTAGCTCGATGCTTGCATGTGCCATGAACAGAGCCGGCTCCTCCGCCTGTGCGACGTGGGCCCGGCCGCGTCGTGGCTGTCGACAGTCCTTGGCCAGGCGTCGTCTCGTGCTGGCTTGTGCCTGCCGGTGGCGCCGCCCTGGGCGCCTCCGCGGGCATCACCCTCGGCACGTCCTCGCGCCCCGGCCTGGGCGTCCCTGCGCGCCTTGCGCGGCTTGCCACGCTTGCGGCTGCCTGTCACGGAAGAAGGCTCCCCCTTCTTCCGGTCACCTTGGCTGGCAAGCCACTGCTCCCGAGTGAGGAGCTTCCCGCCAGTGATGATGGGCCCCGACAGGGACTGTGGCTCATCGCTGTCGACGACCTTGAGGCGACCTATCGCCTCCTCGATCGACATCGTGGAGAGATCCAGCAGAGACTCGATCGAGCGAGCCATCTGCTTGTACTTCTCGGGGACGCAGCGGAAGAGCTTTTCGACAGCTCCTCGCCGTAGGTGTCATCGCCGAACTGCACCATCTTCTGCAACAGAGTGTTGAGACGGAGAGCGAAGTCATCAACGTCCTCACCTGGCTTGAAGGCCAGGTTCTCCCACTCCTGCAGTGTGGACTTGCGGGCGCGGTCGCTGCCGATGTGTGCTGCAGCGATGGCGTCCCAAGCCTCCTTGGCAGTCCGCCTGTTGGTAAGCGAGAACTGCATCTCGGGCGGGATTACAACGATGAGGGCATCCAGCGCCCGTCGATCTAGGTCGTAGTCGACGTCGCCGTACCGGACTGCCTCCCACATGTGCCGCACCTGGAGCTTTACCCTCATCACCGCATCCCACTCGACGTAGTTGGTCTTGGTGAGGGTAGGCCACCCACCGCCGGGGCCGACGTCCCTGACGACAGCCTGGAGCCCGTGGTAACCACGGTACCGATCCGGGGAGAGAGAGCCACGTTGCCTGTGAAGGCCGTGCTCTCTATCGACCCGTCCGCCACCGTCGCCGTGCGCGCCTCCTCCAGGAGCGCCACCGGCGCGTCCGCGCCTGTCGGGGCTACCGCTGCGCTCGTGGGCGTGCGCGGCTGCCCACTGCGCCGCCCGCGCTCGTCCTGTCTCCCTCCCCAGCAACTCGAGGTCCACGTCGGCGCTGTCGTCAGCAGAAACGGAGCTGCTGATGCTGCCGCGCAGGGCCTCGACCTCTGCTGCCGCCGCACGCGCTGCATCCGCCGCCGCCGCTGCTTCCGCCTCCGCTTTGGCTGCTGCCAGCTCCGCCGTTGCCAGCCTCGACGCCCTTGCCGCAGCCGCAGCGGTCTCTGCCACCGCTCGCTCGCGTTCCTCTGCCGCGGCAAGTTCGCCTCCTGCCGACGCCGCGTGCTCGAGGCGACCGAGCGCTGAGACTGCCCTGCGGACATGACGCGCTACCGGGGGGCTGCTGCGTGGGGAGAGGGCTGCTTCAGATGAGCTGCTGCTCGTCTGCGCAGAGGGAGAGGAGTGAGCAGGAGCGGCCGGAGCTGCTGCTGCTCCTAGCTGGGGCTGTTGTGCGGCTGGGAAAAGAGATGAGCAGGAGATGCTCTGGCTATAGGATAGTACGGCTCTGATACCACTTGTTAGTCGCTGAATTCTTACTCTTGGTAGTAGCAGAATTCTTACTCATCGAGAGAGGATGACACTAGGAGTTGGGACAATTTTCTGATTTATTTCTCACACAAATGCCATGCCAACCTGAGGAGTTGGGGGTACATATATATAGGCTGCTAGCCAGCCAAGCATATACCAAGATGCTAGTCTAAGATGCTGTCCTCTAAGATGCTGTCCTCTAGTCTAAGATGCTGTCCTAAAAACAGACCATGCAGCCACAAGGACCATGTGACCAGCACAGCCCCACAAAGACCAGCCAACACATGAGACTTATCCCATCATCATCTGCCTATCCCAAATTGCATGTATATATTCTCTCCATGTTAGTGTTCTATGGTTAGAGAGCTGCCATTTAAAACATGGGTAAACATTTGCCAGTGATGTTGGATTTAGCTAGTGATCATGATGGTTCAAGGTCTGGGAGATATTTTGCCAGTGATGTTGGATTCGTGTATCTGGGAGGTATATTTGATTAAAACAAAAAAAAACAAGGTTCTAAACAAACTTTGTAATCATGAGGTTTTCCCATTGTAGGTTTCACATGTAAGTTGCATGTTTTGTAGAATATTTTAGGTTGAGCATCTGGTCAGAATCCTCATAACATCTCCCTGTATATTGGCATGCAGTAATAACAAACGGAACACGGCCTTTTAATCCCAAAGCAAGTTGGGATAGGCAAATGAAACCTAACAAAAGACACACTCGGGTTTCTTATTCTCAATAGCACATTCTTAATTATCTGCTATTGGTGTTTCTTTGGAATTGTTTACTTCGCAGAATCAGTTTTCAAGTTCATTTTCCTAAATTAAAACTACCCTTGCTTATTTGTACCTGCACACTTTTAGGCACATAGTTATTTGGATATGCTGCGTATATTTGAGAAAGATTTCATAAATGTGCTATTGAGAATCTGGTACTCCCTTTCGTTTTGTAAGACATATTAGCCATTAGGGTTGGGTATGGTGATTAAAGGAACCCAGGAAACAATGAAAAGTACTTGAAGAATGAATGTAGTGACCTGGTGTTAAGTGTCTTGAGAATAAGAGAGATAATGGTTGTGTACATGTTTATTTATAAATTTTGAATGGAAAGGGATGGGTAATCTGGGCAAGTGAGATAATGTCGTAATAATACATGCCTTGCATTTTTGACTTAAAAGGCACAAAAAACCATGAAGTCTTGTATGTTTAAACAGTAGGAGTATCTATTTGAGCAGCTCTAGTGTGTTTGTTGAAAATCAAACTGTAGGCTTCAAGGGTGGAAACATACTAGAGCAGTCACGTCAGAACTCAAAATTGACCCTCAACACGAGTCGAACCAAGCTGAATAGTATTCATTCCTGTCCGGCAAGCAGACACACAGGCCGGCAGCTTTCTTCGTGAAGCATCATGTGGATATGGGCTTTGCCTGGAACGGACACGTAGAAAGAGACCTGATCTTTTAGTTGTCTGGCTCACACTCACACTAGATAATCGAACCATGTGAAAGCAAGCCAATGTTTACCGGCTCGTTTCAACGCCACACTGGAGCTGCCCTTAGTTTCTTAGGGTTCAATGTAGCGCCATTCAAAAATTTTGTTGACCAAATGTCAATGCAAAAGTTGATATAACAATTTTCTGTATTGGGTGCTGCATGATGCTAGCTATAATATAGTTTCTTTAAGTAGTCATGATCTGGGTATGATGTTACTGGTTCATGTTTTTTCAGGCAATGTATGAAGGCATACTTGTTGACTTGCCGTTTGCAACGTTCTTCTTGAGCAAGTTGAAACAAAAGTACTCATCTCCCTCCCTCACTCGTTCTTTGGGTGTCTTTGTGTTGCACGTTTTTTTGTTGATGTTAGCTTGTACTGATCTTCTACTCATCTATCAGGTACAATTTTTTAAATGATCTTCCTTCATTGGATCCAGAATTGTATCGGCATCTTCTATTTTTAAAGGTTTGATCCTATTTCCATTAATGTGTAAAGTAGATAATTGTTCCTGGAGTTAGAAAGATTCATTTTTTCTAGATGTGTAATTAGGTGCTGCTATGTTGCACAAACCATTGAACTATCTAACTTATTAGTTACTTTGTGCCAAAATGTAAATCATTTTAGTTTGCGCTAAGTCAAACTTCTCTAGTTTAATTAAATCCACCATCAAATTTATCTTGATAGTGCATTTATTTGATATTGTAGATGTTAATATATTTTTCTATAAATTGGTCAAAGTTGAGAAGTTTGGCTTAGGAGTTAGGACAAAACCAAAATGGCTACATTTTGGAATAGAGGAAGTAGTATTTGCAATATTCTTATTAAAGCACTACAATTTTCCAGTCACCAAATGATAATAAAAATTTGAGAAAATGAAAGAATCCAGCTTGATACATGATACTGTAATCCAGATATTGAGATGTAGAAGGTTGTTGGGGGTACTGTGTCTTCATAGCTGTGGATACTAGGATGTGAAATAAATTTGAGAAGTTCATTCCAATCTAATGTCCAGTTTGCCCCCCTACTGATCTCACTTCTTTTCCATTCTCAGCACTACAATGGTGATATCTCAGAGTTGGAACTGTATTTTGTTATTGTAAATAATGAATATGGTGAACAATGTGAAGTAGAACTTGTCCCTGGTGGGAGGGACATGCGTGTTACAAATGATAATGTTATTACTTTTATCCATCTTGTCGCCAATCATCGGTTAAACTACCAGGTAAAAAGATTGTAGTCATATCATTTGGATGCATTGGAAGCCTTTGCTAAATGTTTTCCTGGTTTCTATCATAGATCCGTGCACAAAGTACACACTTTTTGAGAGGTTTTCAACAGCTTATACCAAAAGACTGGATTGATATGTTCAATGAACATGAAATTCAGGTACTTCAACAATTCAACACTTCAACTTACCTTACCACTACATGGCTTTCTATCTCTGGTGATATTGAATGGAGTGTGTAATTTTGGGGAAAAAATAGTGCTACTATAGTTGCAGTGAACTGCTTTGGCTTGATTTTTTTTCAGAGAAAGCGGTATTTTAACATGGCATGTTCCTACCTTGTTTTCTTATTTGTCTGTGTTGTCTCCTGCAGGTTCTTATATCTGGCTCTTTAGAAAGCTTGGATATCGATGACTTGCGGTCGAACACCAACTATTCTGCAGGATATCATCCGGTATGTGTTGCTTTCTTATGTAACAAGGCCCATCTTTTCATCACTCAATGTAGCTTAGCAATCCTATTGAAATGTGACTGAGAGTCTGCATGGTTTATGTAATGCTGTATCACTTGTGTGGACTACTCTTATTCGCTTTAAAAGGACTGAAATATTGTGGATAGTGCGCACGCACACACTTTAGTTGTATTTTTGTTGATTCGTACCTAGATAAGTGGTGGCTTCTTTTTCCAGGATCATGAGCTTATTGAGATGTTTTGGGAAGTCTTGAAGAGCTTAAGTTCAGACAACCAGAAAAAATTTCTCAAGTTAGTGTCTCTTCTACTTGCTTGAATCCCCCTACCCTCACTCGCTAGTAAATGTTTTAGTTGTATTTTTTAAAACTAATACATACATATACGTCCTCCTTTTTTACTTATATGATGTTTAAATGGACAGGTTTGTGACTGGATGTTCTCGTGGTCCCCTCCTTGGATTTCAGTATCTTGAACCAAAATTTTGCATTCAGAGGTTGGCTACATCTAACTGCTTGTTTATGTTCCATATGGAATGGTGAAATGTTCTCCTAACTTATTTTTTTTGTCCCCTTGAATGTAGAGCTGGTGTTCCAGGACTTGAGGAGCATGCAGACCGCTTGCCTACATCAGCTACCTGCATGAACCTTCTGAAGCTTCCCCCCTATAAAAGGTTCGTAGCTTAGTTTAACCACATTAGAGTTTCTTGGTGACCCATGAGTTACTGTGCATTCCGTTTGATGAACTAATTAGAACGTGACTAACAGCTGCTTTGGTTCTTGAACAGCAAGGAGCAGATACAAACCAAACTGTTGTACGCGATAAATTCAGAAGCTGGTTTTGATCTAAGTTGATCATGATCGGGGTTCAGTATTTGTGCAGTGTAGATAGTTGCTAGAGAACAGCTTAAAGGCACCCAGGGCCGAACCACCAACCATCGGCCCTATTTGAAGCCCATGAAGGAAAAAAAGAAAAGGCAGTTGTTTCTCAGAGTAGTTGTATGTCTGGAGGGAGGCTGCTAACTAGGGCTACCCAAGAGAAATAGGCAGACTTTGTCTAATCAATCATGACATGTACATATGTATTTTTATGAGAAATGCTAAACAACACTTGGCTGTTTCTCTCCCTCTCAACACTCGATTCCTCTCCCTCTTATTCTTCTCCAAATCTGACGACTCCCCCTCTTCGTCTCCAAATCGGGCGGCCTTAGAAGGGTGGCTGGCCAGGCGGTGGGGATAGCTGGAGGGCGGTGTTCGGGTCCTTGTGGCAGCGGAGGTGGCTGGGTTAGGTTGGGGCGGGGGCACCCATGGCCACAGCTTGCCGTTGAATGAGGGGGGAGGGGAAGGAGGCTGGGTGGGGTAGTGGGCAGCGGTGGGGGCGAGGAGGAAGAATAGAATAGGGTGCTCGTCGTTTTTATACAGAGATTCCTCTCTAATCGATGCTGCTTTGCATGACCACACCCTTGATGGGGTTTCAATCTGGCAGAGAAACTGATGGCCCCTTGGCTGCATAGAACACTGTCCATCGTTGCCATGCAGATAACCCGCTACAAGATCTTTTCAGCGTGGCCAAAAATCGATAATTGAGTTTATGCAAGTTACTAAGAAAACCAATTGCAATCGAGTGTTCACATAGGGGTTTCAGTTGCTAAACTTTGCAACGAAGTACAGGAATATTTTAACTAGCATGATGAAGGGTATCGAGAGTTTAGTTAGTGTTCACTATTTACCACTCTGAAGAAGTTTAGCAACTTCAAAGAAAATATTACCATCTAACCTATGAACTACTGTAGGAGCTATAAAGGCACTCGAAGCATATGAACAAAGGAAGCACAAGTGTGATATATAAAGACAAATAGGACTACGAAATTATGTAGCCACTTTATGCACTTGATGTTGTGCATATGCAAAATGGCGAGATCTAACCTATATAAAACTGTCTGGATTTTCTTTAATCATTAATAAAAACAAAGACATCTGAATTTGAGTTGAAGAACGCTAGAACTGGTAGGGATGCACAACCATACTCCCGCTCCAACCAATTAAGTTGCACTACAAGAATATAAAATTTTTGAGGACAGTAAGAGACGACGACAGTGCAAAAGAGAGTCTGAAAACTACCAAGGAAATAGGCTCTGTTCGGTGCTCGTAAAGCCGCTTGTGCTGATTTGTACGGCTGATTTGTTGGAAGAGAAAAATAATATGTCATAGCTTATAATGGCAGCCGAACACTCCCATGGCAACCAAGTATCAAGCGAAGTGTGTCAGAACGTAGGTCAGTTGACCGTCATGACATACAAAATAAGGTTATCAACCAACAATACTAACCTGCCGTCATTTTGAGCCACCAAGTCAATTTAATGGTCTCGATGGTGACAAAAGCCAAGAAATTGTCGTTGACGCAGAGGTGTAGAGAGGAGGTGCCAAGCACCTCTAAGGTTGTTGTTTCCACATATAATCTCTTCTAATTGTTCCCCTAATCATGCCACTTAAGTAAGTTTATCTATATCCTCTTGTTTTCTTGGGCATACAATCTTAATTGAACCAATGCCATGGCTATTGGTAAAGTGGAATCTATGTATGTGAAATAAAAACTTCATCAGTTACCTTGATGTGCATGGGTACCGGGAAAGCTCATCCAATCAAATTGTAATGATAAAAAGGTTGAAAGTTTTAGCGGATTCAGAGTGCTAGAGAATGTGCTTAGCGAAAAAACGGTTAGATCTCACCAGTGATGCTCATGTTGTAAAAACAACATATCTATATAAAAGCCAAAACGTCTTATAATTTGGAATTGAGAGAGTACATGTTAACAGGGTGGTTGAACTTATTTAGGAACTGCTTGTATTATATTTAAATGGATTAACTTTCACATCAGTGCTTAACAATGTGACAACATTATATCTCACTCATACCCCTTGTCGTACACAAATATTTTTCGTCGTATCATTAGGTTTAAGTTGTTTGATCCATACATGACATGTATGCAAAAATCGAGAATCCTGATGGTTATATAGAACCTATTTGATTCATACATGTAATAAAGTAACCCAAGTATTGGGCCGGGTTTGTGCGTGTTTCATGTGTGACGACGCATGGCCGCATAGACGCAAGCCTCGTACGCACAGAGCAGCCGCCGCCGCCGCCACCGCTTCTCACTCCGCCGCCGCCACATCTAGGGCCCCTTTTCTTCCTTCTCTACAGCGCGTCTGCTTGGGACAAGAAGGGAAAGGGACCTATCCATTTTTTCTCGTAGTTTTTCTATCAAGTTGATTAGGGTTTGGTCCAATAAATCTTCCGGTAAAATCAGATGATTTTCGATCGGCATCGTGTTTTCTACGATGGCTTCGGTGATTGCCACGACGAGATTGACGTTGCAGACGTCAATTTCATCGGCAGGTGGCCAATTTGTGGCCTTTATCTGCAGGGGGAGGGATGCTTCTAGGAGCCCTCTATGAGGACAGCGACTCCGGGTCATCGATCTCATTGGCGATGGTCGCGGAGAGGAATTCAAGGTCTCCAGGTGATGATTCTGCGGCCTATATCGTACCCGATGATACAACTGTCTATATTCTTTTAGCGATTAAGATGTGTTTTAGACTGGTTTTGAAGCGTTGGATCTTGCGGCATGTCCAATGTTTGTGGTTGGTTGTTGGATTCGGCATAAGGACTGCACTTTGGCTCCGACATTCGAGAGAAGCCATTGGGGAAGAAGACGATGGAAGAATCTGGATAGAACATCATGTATTTTTTATTTCAAAAATTTTCATGTGTAATTTGGGGATGTATTGTGCCAAGATTTAATATAAGTCCCCCTTCCCTTCGCAAAAAAAAGTAACTCAAATATTGGTTTCCGTAATTTTTGAAGTGATTTAGCTTTGAAAATGGAAGTAGAACTATATCAAAAAGTCACTTAGACAACATTGCAGTTCTTCTTATTTTATGAATATATACCAGATCAGGTTAAAGTTATGTCTGTAATCACATTGTCATCATAAATGAAATGTATGCAAAATTTAAATATATTACTCTATCCATTCAAAATTGTAAGTCGTTCTAACTTTACAAATATATATCTTCTACTTTCTATCTAGATATAATGTATAACTAGGTGCATAGCAATATCTAAGTATCTATAAAAGCCTTTATAATTTGGAACGGATGGAGTATACTCCCTCGGTCGCGCAAAGAATGACATTCTCACTTCCCGAGAAGTCAAATATTTTTAACTCTAACCAAATATATCCAAGAGATTATTAATATTTATAGTGTATAGTAAATATTATTAGATTAATCATTAAGTATATGTTTATAGTAAGCTTATTTGAAATAGATATTGCTAATTTACAAACCTAATCAAACATAAGAAAATTTAACCTGCACAAAACCCTATATAACTCTTCTTGAGACCGAGGGAGTACGTCACGTGAGCTATTCAGTAGTTAACTTTCTTCTTTTTTTAGTGTCATCTAAACTAAGAGTATGTTGGATCCATTAGCAGTAAAAATTAGCAACTAAAAATAGTACTAGTGGATTAAAATGGTACTGCTAATTGTTAGCTGAAGGAATGCTAACTATTAATTTCATTAGCAGGCTAATAGATGCTAATAGTTCATATACACCTTTGAAAGCTCTAGTTTGGTTTTGGTAAATTGATGAAACCCTAAGTGCTAACCTAGTTCATCAAGTGATCATGAGATAGGTAGCACACTTCAAGTAGAGAAGCTAATGAAGATCATAGCATAACAATGGTGATGGCATAGCGATGATCAAGGGCTTAAACTTGAAATGAAGAAAGAGAAAAACAAAAAGCTCAAGGCAAAGGTATAAACCAAAGGAGCTATTTTGTTTTGGTGATCAAGACACTTAGAGAGTGTGATCACATTTAGGTTTGATAGCCGTACTATTAAGAGGGGTGAAACTCGTATCGGAATACAGTTATCAAAGTGCCACTAGATGCTCTAACTCATTGCATATGCATTTAGGATCTAGTGGAGTGCTAACACCCTTGATAATATTTGTGAAAATATGCTATCACATGTGCACAAGGTGTTTGCAGGGTTGAGATGGGGCGGGATTCGGCGCTTTCGGGAAAATGAAATGCCTATTTTCTATTGCGCCGGATACAAATTCTTGGTGGTTGGCACATTGGAGCAAGGGTGGAGAAGATAGAAGTGAGAACAGAGCTGATGCCAGCGTCGGTCCAGTGACCGGACGCTGGATCCAGAAGCACCGGACGCTGACTGCCTGCGTCCGGTCGCGTTGACTGTCGGGACAGTGGCTAGGGTTTACCACCGGACGCTGGCTGTGTCCGGTCGAGGTGGACCGGACGCGTCCGGTCGAGGAAAACCAGGTTTCAACCCTTACTGTACTCGACCGGATGCTGAGGTTCCAGCGTCCGGTCAGTTTTAACCGGAGCGTCCGGTCAGCGTCATAGCCATTGAAATCTGACGAACAACATTTGAAGCTGGTGACACGTGGCGTCCATCGGGCGACCGGACGCTGAGGGCCAGCGTCCGGTCAGTATGATCGGAGCGTCTGGTCAGAGCGCGTTTTGCCCAGTGAAGGGGTATAACGGCTCTATTTGATTGGGGCTCTATTTATAGCCCCATGGCCGGCTCAAGGGATCTCTCTTGCACATTTTCATTGACATAACAACCTTGTGAGCCTAGCCAAAGTACTCCCACTCATCTACATCATTGATTCATCATCATAGTGAGATTGGGAGTGATCCAAGTGCATTGCTTGAGTGATTGCATCTAGAGGCACTTAGTGATCGTGTTTTGCTGTTGATTTCGCTTGTTACTCTTGGTGGTTGCCGCCACCTAGATGGCTTGGAGCAGCGAGGATCGTCGAGCGGAGGTGGTGATTGTCTCCGGCTCCGATCGTGGTGATTGTGAGGGGTTCTTGACCTTTCCCCAGCGGAGCGCCAAAAGGTACTCTAGTGGATTGCTCGTGGCTTGTGTGATCCTCATCTTGTGTTGGTTGTGCGGCACCCTATTGAGGGTTTAGCGTGTGAAGCCAATTAGCGCGTGAACCTCCAAGTGAGTGAATCGCCACAACGAGGACTAGCTTGCCGGCAAGCAAGTGAACCTCGGTAAAAATCATTGTGTTCATCATTGATTCCGAGGTGATTGGTCATCATTGTTATTCATCTTCGTGATTGATTGGTTCATTCATCTACACGGCGGTATAACCCTCTTGATCACTCTCTTTACTTTACCGCAAACTAGTTGACAAGCTCTTTAGTGTAGCTAGTTGTGAGAGCTTGCATGCTTGGTTGGTGTGGCTCTTTAGTTAGCCTTTGAGAGCACACTAACATAGGGTAGTGTCATTGCTCTTGTGTGAATTGACACTATCTGAACTAGAATTGTGGTAGGTGGCTTGCATTGTGAGTAGGCTAGCGCAACACTCGCTTCGCCTCATAATTGTCTAACCATTTGGTTAAGTGTTGTTGTAGAAATTTTTATTAGGCTATTCACCCCCCTCTAGCCATTAGGACCTTTCAACCTTCAAGTCACTATCACCTATTACTAGGTGTATTCAAATAACCTCCTACTAAAAATTAGCTAATTTTAATGCTACGGGATGTAAACATAGCATAAACTAGAAGCATACTCCGCGCGTTGCTGTGGAAATTACTGAGTTGGAATGAAATTAAACTATCCATACACTTCTTAGGAAGGAATTAACTATTATAAACTAATCTTAGTGGATAGCGTGACACGCTGACATGAATAACTAAATATATGTTAATAGATGATGTGTCCCGCTAACGTGGATATCATAATTGCTTGTGCCAGTGAACTTTAATTGCAAGTGATAGTGAACTGCTTGCATGTCAAGATAATATTCTAGTGGAGTTTAGGATTATAAGAGTTATAGATAAGGGCTAAACTTCACATAGCATGGATACACAATCACTTGTGTCAATGGGGTTTAACTTTTGAAAAAAAATTATGGTTTGTTGTACGGTCGTCGTCTTCTGACGACAGGTAAAACGCTTGCGAAAAATTCAACACTGGTATTTTTCTCATTGAGTTCACCTCTTGCGGTCTTGCCTCTTGGACCTCTAGATAGGGGCATGCCAGCTCCAACGCCTTCTTGGATTGTGGCGTCCAAATAATGGTGGAAGCGGAGCACGAGGCGGTGGCCGCGGAAGGAAGCTCTAAGCATCATGCATCAGCGCTAGGTGGGTAGCTCCATTGGGTTCACCCGTCTTTTCTCTATCTCCATCCTCTTGCGAAGTTTGGATCCGAGCTTTCTCCTGCATTCCAATCTTCCTCGGATTTGATCTCTCCTAGGAATTGCCCCATATCAGTTGCTGGTTATTGGATTACGGTCCTCGAGTTTAGATTCAGATTCGGGTGGATCCATTTTGGCTTGGAATGGCACGTGGATCTCAGTTAGGCGGTAAAAAGGGCTTGGTGTGGCATGGGATCTGAATTAGTGAACAAATATTTGGTTAATGGGATAGTAGGATGTAGTTGTGTTGTTTCTTGTGATGGATCGGGCTGTCGGTGCTTTTCATATTAGCTTATAAAACTCCTGCTCAGTTGAGATCATTGGCGGACGCAACTTTGTAGTATTGGGTGTTCAAAATATTATCTCTTTTATTTTCTTCTCTTAACTATGTCTAACTCTACTGCTAACTAATTTATATATATTTTTTAAAACAAATAAAATGACTTTATAAACTATATAAGACTCTCGTACAAAGTCAAGGTTGTCACACAAAATATTTGGTGGATGCTTTTATGTTTTACGGTAACTAACTCATTATGCATGGCTTCGTAAGTATGGGATGGCCACTTAAATCCATATGTGTTTATATAGTCTATATGATAATACTCTGTAACAACCTTATACTTTACTACATTTATAGAATCTCCCAAATGCTTATCCATTTACTAGATAATTACCATCATGCAAAATATCTAAGTCTAAAATATTCAATACTTTAGCCTTAAAGCATGCCAAACACGTCTTTTGTTTTCTTGCCATTTATCTAGAAAGTTCCTCATGTGAATGTTGCCTATTGCATATGTGGAAGCAAACCGGTCACACCCAAATTTTTATTCTATGAGGATTTTTTCCTCTTCAAAGAATATTTTTCCTTCTATTAGAACAATGAAAGTGCATCTAGGCCCCCTAGTGGATTTTGGGAAAAAATAAATGGCTAATGAGTTTAATGGATTTTGGATAGGTTTCATTGCATCATATCAAATCATATCAATAAAGAAAAGATAAGCAAATTGATAAAGCAAAATGAGATAAAGAGAAATGGGTATGATTTGTTCTCAATGATGGCTTTCTTACATGAATAAGAAGAGATTGATAGTTGACTAGTATTGATCAAAGTTGAAGAATGAATGAAAAACAAATAATAGGAGAAATGGAAAACCAAAGTGCATAAAGGAGAAGAGACATGAACTTATGCATATACACGGTCTTATGTTGGCTTACATCTACATTGTGGAATATCATTGAACTAAGCAACTTGACAAGCATAATATGGATATATAAAAAGGACATGTGTGTTGATATCAAATGAAGTTCAAATGTGAAGCTCCGTCAAGTTATGCAATAGCAAATCAATATAAGCATTGTTGAGTAGTAAGTTCATTGAAACAATCTAGTTCAAGCGAGAAAAATGCTAATAAAGTGAGATTTCAATGTGTGCCTATTGTTGGTGAAAATCAAGATTGATTCAAGGTGGGGAAGATGAGTGAAGGAATGTACTAAGTTGGGCTTCGAGGTACTAAGCGTAGATGAAGGGCAAACAACGGCTTAACATTGAGGGATCAAGGCTAAGGTGAAGAAGCACTTGGAAATCTTAAAGGACTAATCAAGCCACAATAAGTCATTCTTGGTGAAGTATCAAATCCTTGTTATATCATAAGTGAAGTGGCTTAAAGCCATTGGATTAAACTCAAATGTGTTGAAATGGTTCAAGTTACAAGCTTAAGGTGGATTTTCTCAAGAAGAATGAGACAAAGATTGTTGCAAACCATTATGAAGATATATTGAGAAGAATTGACATATAGAAATATTGAAGACTCAAGTTATGGAAATATACATGTCTTTTTTTATCTTGAGTATATGTATGTTGTACTATTAAGAGGGATGCAATATGAACAATTTGAAAGTCTCAAGTGTTCAAACCAACCAAAATCCGAGTGCTAACATGAGATAAACACATGCCACAACACTTTCTCAGGTTAGTTGGTTTTAGAGCTTGTTTTTAGTTGCAATCATTAGTCCTTTGAATAAGCTTTCCAGGAAGTCCAAGATCATTGAAATCAGAGTTCGGAGCTAAAAGTTATGGCGTTTTTTGTAAATTGACTTGTGCTGCTTTTTGGAGTTTTGGATGTTCTGAAATTTTCATCAGAAGTTCTGATACACTTCAGAAGTTAAGATTTTGCAAGAGTGTTCATAGGTCCATGAAACCTCAGATATCCATTATTGTTATCTGGATTGAGCCTATTTGTTTTCCCAACTCTTGTGTTTTTCTCATTTGTAACCCCAAACTATAAAACCTTGTAAATTTGTCATCTCAATTCTTAGTCCATTCAATTTTGGCCTCCCAACTTGGTTTTGATGGTTTTCAGGTAATTTAGACCCACGTACCAAAGTGGACCCACATATAATAAACTCATCTCTCTTTCTTCTCACTCCCTTTCTTAGCATCATCACCTCCACCTCCCTCTCATCCTCCCTCTCTTCCTTCCCCTCTATCTACCAGTCGTTGCTGCCTCTCTTCCTCTCCATCCGTTTCCTATAGCATGTAGGTCAGTAAGATAGTGAAAGCCCTAGTTTGGTTTTAGATAATTGATGAAACCTAGTGTACTAACCTTTGGCTCTAAGTGAATATGAGATAGGTTGGTACACACCAAGCAAAGGAGCAAGTGGATGATGATCATGATGATGGTGTAGGCCATGGTGATGATTAAGTGCTCAAGCTTGGGAAAAGAAGAAAGAGAAAAACAAAAAGGGCTCAAGACAAAGGTATATAAATAGGAGCCATTTTGTTTTGGCACTCAAGACACCATAGAGGGTGTGAGTGTAATAAGTAGTTGTACTATAAAGAGGGGAAAATCATGGTAATTACGGTTATCAAGTGCCACTAGGTGAAGTCATAAATACATTTGCATTAGGATCTAGTGAGCTAACTTAAAACCCTTATGCTAACACACATGCACAAGTGGTGGAACACTTTTGTGTTGGCTCATGGAAGCAAGGGTGAAAGAAAGGAGATGTTTTGATGAAGGCAAAAGGATCCAGACCCTAGGGTCTCGATGGTCTAGACCATGGTTCATGGGTCTAGAACCAAAGCCTAGGGGGGACAATGCTCTAGGACACTGCTCCGGACCCTGGTGCCGTGGGGCATTCAGGACCATGGGGCATGGGTCCGGTTGATGACCTCGGCGCAGGCAGAGCAGGACATTGTGGCTCCAGACCCTGCTCTGACAGTGGTCTGGACCAAGGTGCCCTAGTCCGATTGGGGGCACCTGGCCATGTGGCGTGACAGTGTGCTGGCGAGTCCGGTCTAGACCTTGAGCCTTGGTCCAGACTGACTCAGGTCGGACAGAGTCCGGAGGCAATTTTTCTCTTGGGCAGCTCTCTGCATGAAAATTGCATCCTCTAGACTCCGATCGAGTTTAGTCCTGGACGGTGTCCTATTGTAGGTCCGGAGGGAAGTCCGGACGCGCGCATACGAGCCATTGAGCACGTCAATGGTCTAGAAGATTCAAGAGAGGCACGTGGCGGCACAGTGGTTGGCTCGGGCAAGGCTCTGGACCCTAGGAAGCATGGTCCTGGACCAGCCCTATTCATGGTCCGAACCAGGGTTTGGACGCCCCCTGTGGGGAGTAACATGCTAGTGAGTCTTTGGGGCTCTATAAATAGATGTTAGGTGGCTCTAACTCTCTCTCTTGGACATTTTGATCATTGATACATCACATTGAGCTGAGCATACTCCCTCCCACTCATCTCTCTTTCTTGATTGCTAATCCAAAGTGAGATTGAGTGATTCCAAGTGCATTTGCTTATGAGATTGCATCTAGTGGCACTTGGGGATTGTTTTACTGCTGGTTTTCTTGTTACTCTTGGTGGTTGCTGCCACCTAGATGGCTTAGAGCAATAGAGGAGATCGAGCATGAGTTGGTGATTGTTCGTGGCCATCTTCTAGTGATTTGTGAAGGGTTCTTCATCTATGCCCCATGGGAGATCGTGAAAGGTGACTCTAGTGAATTGCTCATAGCTTGTGGATCCCCATCTTGTGTTGGTTGTGTGGCCACCCTATTGAGGGTTTAGCGTGTAATGCCAATTAGCTTGTGAACCTCTAAGTAGGTGAATCGCTACAACGAGGACGTAGCTTGTCGACAAACAAGTGAACCTCATAGATAAATCATTGTCTCTTCATTGTCTCCATGGTATTCATTGGTATTCATTGTTCATCTCTTGCCTGGCTCGGTATATTCACTCTATCACTCTTGTATTGACTTTGTCATATACTTGTGTAGTGTTAGTTGTAGCTAGTTGAGTAGAGTAGCCTTTTTAGTTGTAATTAGCTCTCTAGCTAGCTCACTAGTTGTAGAGTAATGACATAGCTGTTGTGTGATTGTTGATATATTTAACACACATAGATATATCCGTAAGCACATGAATACCACTGTAGCTTTCACTCGGAGGTATTTCAAGTATCGTATCCACTAGGGAAACATGTGAGACTAACTATGGACTAACTTGACTAAGGGTAGCAACAAGGTTAGGATAAATAGGAGCAGTAGAGAAAATAACTAAAGTTCTCTAGTTTAGACTTGGGTAAGCTTATGTCTTCTACTATTTCAACTAGGGGACATTACTAGAGAAAGACACTAGCAGAGGATGCTTTCCTTCGCAACCACGTCCTACGTGCACCTACAGACGGGAGGTTGACTACAAAGGATCAATGAAGCTATATAGTACAGGCTATATAGAACTTATGTCACTCATGCGACCTACCACCTTCTAGAATATATGGTGCATCCACTGATTAATCCAAGTCTAAGCACCACACTTACACTTACGATTAATACTCTACTCCCTCTAGAATAGGAATAAAGCACTCCAAAGAGTTCGTGATCCTGATGAACAATATAAACAAGATGCTTACTCGAATTAGAAGTTGATTACCAGAGATATCCTCGAAGGCAAGCTCAAGTAGAACTTGGATCTACCAAGGTACAAGCCATAGAGAGAGCGCCGATAGGCCGGCACCTCCTCCAAACTCTTTCCTCACTCTCTATCTCACTATTCTATTCATAAGACTAGATCCTATAGAGGACTAATCTTCTCTTGATAGCTGGCTCTAATCCTGATGAGGAGAATATGAATTAGGGTTTCAGGATAGCTCTAGGGAGGGGTGGCAGGGGCTGGTATATATAGGCCTAGAACATCCAACATGAGCCCTAGGATCAAATCGACTTAAAGGATGGCATAGATACAACCTAGGAGGCAGGTGGGGAACCAACATAGCAACAGGAGGCTGACATGGGGGACTCACAGGTCGGGCAGGCCTCTAGGGGAGGCCGGCCAGGCCCCACATGTCAGAGATACGGGCTCCACTTTGGTGATTCACCTTCTGGAGTCTTCTAGAGTCTTCCCACGTCGATTACGTGGCTAGAATTCCATAATTTCCTTTGACAAATAGGTCCCCCTTGACGATTTTCTGGATAAACCTTGCTGAAAACACAGATTCACCAAAACTCGTGGAATTTATTAGTTTAAACCCCTATACCTATGTTTGGTGATGGAATTAAGTATAAATACTAGGTTATGTTGACGATTTATAATTGATGTTAGTGACCATCAACAAGTTGCCCTAAGCTTAACCTTTGCCAGTCCTCGAGTAAAGCTAAACTCAGTAATGGATCAGGAGTTACTACAATGTTTTTCATGCCTCAAAAGTACACATGTGTTCAATAAAAAATTCTTCTATAGGTTAGAATAAACTAATCTGACTTTCAAACTTACCCATATTACCTTCAACCATGGGGCTTCTTAACCTTCACTTGGGTCTTGAGCAATTAAAAGATAGAACGATCAAGTCAAGCACTATGTCTCAAGTTCTTTGTTCTACCATTATTCAGAAGTTTTTATAAGTTTTCAAAATAAAACTCAGAGATTCCATTGTATGACACCCTCAAGTCTCTCAATATATGTGGTATTTGTGGATCCTCATCAGGGCAATAAAGATGTTATGCCTTTTTCTCTTCCTACAACTAAGGCTTATGCGGAGTTCAAAGGTAGGGAGAAAGCTAGATCATACTTGCAATGCATATATTGTAAAGTCAAACAACAGATCCAAAGAGAGTTGAGTCATACAATCAAATCAAGATGTGCATGTGTGTGGATGTATGGTGGATATATATATGGTGGCTAACCTAATTCTACTATGCTTCTTAAAAACTTATCTCTCTTTTGAAACTTGGAAATAATTTTGCAAGAGAACAAGGGCTATCTTATTCATCTCTTTCTTCTTTTTTTCAGGCAAGCATCTAAGTACCCATTGTTTTAAATATCTCAGACACTTGTCCATTTTTTCATCTTTTTTCATCTTTTTTTATGAATAACTTTTGCATAGCCCCATGTATCTTTTCTGCAACAAAACTTTGAGAGATAGCAACAAGAACTTGGAGCATTTATTTGGTGGATTAAAAACCTATCAAGCATGTTTTGTGTTCACTCCTAGTGTAGGAGTAAAACATTTTTTTGGTGGATCTAGATGGAAGGCATGTTTTGCGTACTCCTAGTGTAGGAGCAACAGGTATATGTGGTGTGTACGTGATCTTGATTTTAAGAGCATGACAAACCTCTCATAAGGGTCAACAAAACTTGACTAAAACTCAATTCAAAAGCAAGCATCATATATGTGGAAGTTTTCCTAGCCCGAAATAACATGTATGGCTCTGGTGGAAATTCAAGCTTTGTCATACAGGAACTCATTATGTAGCATTTTTGTGTTTTTTAAAAGATAAATCTCTAGAACTTTAGTGTCACTTGGAACAAGATAAACATTAGCTCAGACCTTCTCATATCATATCTAGTCAATTACCTAGACTTAGATCAAGCATATGCTACCCACGAGTTTCAAGTTCAGAGTAAATCCTTATACCAAATCAGTCGTATCCAAAACTCAAGAGAATTCAAGGCTGAAAACTAGGTACTTGAAAGAAATTACAATAGAGCAACTATTCATCATTTCCATTTTAAGAGATTATTCTAAGTTCTATTTTTTCAACTCTTAAAAATAAATTTAAACAAACTAGACACACATTTTTTATTTTATTTTTAATTCTACTAGATCACACATTATTACTATAACTATATATATTTATTATATAGATAACTTTTTATTTTGTTTTTCATTCACCATTTTCTTAACTATTTAAAAGAAACTAAAACTAGAACAATGGGAAAGCACACTTACCTAGATACACAGGAGTGCTTCTCCCCCAAGCTAGCTCTTTCGGTGAGGTTTTGGTGTTTTAAGTCCTTCGAACCAGACTTCCCCTTGTGAAGTTTATTTACCAAATACCTCGATTTGCTTCTGAAGAGGAGGATTCTTGTGGTGGTGCCTCTAATAGTGATGTCGGGTTCATAAACCTAGGGGTCCCCAATGGACCTACGTTTCCTGCAATACTTGGCCCAGTAGGTGGCACAAGCGACAGCACGCATCTGGGCCAGCCCAGATACACAATGACAGGCCGAGACAGACTCTGACCTTGTTCCTCCGACCGAGGATATGTCAGACCTTTGCTCGCCTCTCTTTCCCGACTGACATGATCAGGGCCGACTAGGACTGACCAACCAGGACGCCTGCTCGATGTGGGCCCGGGGAGCAGGCGGAGCAGATAAGGTAAGGCACTCAAGTCAACCGTAATACTAAGGACCGTACCCTGCCATGCCTTGTGCACCTACAGGACGGTGCCATCAGGCCATGTCAGACGAACACTATACAACCTGCCAGACGCGGCAGAGCACAAACAGTATTGTGGGCGCCGTTGTTTGTCATCCTAGGCGAACATTGTGTAGCCTACTAGGTCATGAACAGTAAGGTGGGTGAACGCTGTGCAGCCTCCTAGGTCATGAACAGCAAGGTGAGCGAACATTGTGCGACCTGTCAGGTATAGCAGGCCGTGAACAATAAGGTGGGCGATGGCGTGCCGTACTCGACGGCGTGGACAATAAGACTAGGTAGCACCCGTACACACTCTCTCCCTTTCCGTCTTTGACTTGTAAGGCCATCCACTTCATCTATAAAAGGAGATGCGCTCTCTCCTCTGAGGACACAGAAAAAATAGCTCAACAGCTCTAGAACTCGACAGCTACACAGTCTGCACGCTCTCAACAGCTGATAAGCTCGGACACATAGAGCATACGCTCCAATACTTAGCGCATGTTTGAGCATCCGTCACTCTCTTCCACTCGGTTCTGAGTCCGACCGGGCCTCTAACACCCCCTTCTCATTCCTTACTCATTTGTAACCCCACAGCAAACTTTGAGCACCTGGCCTCAGGAATAAAGTCACCGACCGACTGAAATTGGATGTAGGGCATGTTGCCTAAACTAGTATAAATGATGTGTCATCGCATGCTAGGCCACATCTGATCACAGCGCATGGCAAAACTACAAATATTTACTTGTTGGCCACATTTCGCACCGACAGTTGGCGCCATCTGTGGGGAGAGACGTCGTGCGTTCATGCTTTTTGTCATCGGATGGTCCACCTTTCCACCATCTTTGGCATGGCAGTCTCAAGCGATACGATTCGCTTAGGCTCGCTAGAGTTTCGCACACTCCCACTTGCTAGGATGTAGGCTCCTTCCATCTTTGTGCAACTCCAGACCTTCCTCTTTGGGAGTCTAAACTTCATCGCCGACCAGCTTGGCATACTCTGCCTCCACAAGGAGGCGCTTGTCCCGAGCTCCACTGGAGGAGGAGCGTCCTCCACCGGCCCTAGGCCACTCGACAACCGCAACATCGAGACACCCACGCTTCACCTCGAGCCCATGCTGGGCTCAAACCCCATGGTGAGCGATGTACATATTGTTCTTTACTCACTGTTTAACACCTTCCGCCAACTCTCCGGAGAGACCCCATTGTCCCTACTACGACCGTCGTGCAACTGGTCCCACTATGGCTTCACGTCCCCCATGGACGCATGTGCATGGGGGCTCCGAAGGATGCTGACGTCACCCCCTCTCACGTTCAAGTTCGTGGGGATGGTGGGCTATGCTCCCGCCTCCTTCCATGACCTCATCGATGATGAGGTCGAAAGCGATGGCTCTAGCATCGGTGATGTCATGGCACCTAGCCTCTCTCTGTCCTAGGAGTGTGCTATGGCGGACATCCCAAGACAGCCACCAGAGGTAGTTGAGTCTCTGTAGACTAAAACCCTTTTGGACCCCCGTGCGTAGTCCCTAGCGCGTGCGCAGGACCACGACGAGGACTTATGACAAAGGCGGCTGAGCCAGCCGCCACCTACGCCGGCACGCCCGACACATCACTCCGCACCACATATGCGTAACCCAGTGAGCGATGCTCGAGGTTGTGCTCGTCAGGTCCAGCATAACATCCTGGACGGAGGGGATGATCCCCCTTAGTTTGCTCAGGCTGGCTAGAACATCGCTGCTGCGGTGATGCTTCTGTGCATCCTCCTCGAGCCTACTGACCCCTAGGAGCAGGCGATCCACCAGAACCTCCGAGTGCTGGTGGAGACCGCCGCCGTTCAGCATGCGGAAAGCTCCGCATCGCGACACTAGCACGCGGCCTCTTGCCCAGCCGAGGGACTAGGGCCGCACCAGTCGAATCACTCTGTCCACTAACCACAACAGTTGCTGGGCATGGAGCAGGAGGCCGCGGCTATGCTGCAGCCCAACCCGGCGCCCGCTCCACACCAAACACCTATGCATGGACGGCTTGGGCCAAACCATGACACTCGCAACCTCATCCACAATCGATGCCACACCCAGCACGATGATGACGTCCATCAAATGGCGGTGAGAGTAGGCGGTGCGGGCCTTGGCCTGACCATTGAGGAGTGCCAGGAGACACACCCCAGGCATGGAGGACGACAAAATGACCAGAGCCCTAGCCTGGATGGCCCGAGGCCATGGGCCTTTGGTCGCCACATCCAAAAAGCACCATTCCCACATCGCTTCCGACTGCCCACCAACATTACCAGGTACACCAGGGAGACAAACCCTAGTATATGGCTCGAAGACTTTCGGCTCGCCTACCGAGCCAGAGGAGTGGATGATGACTACTTCATCATCTAGTACCTCCCCATCTACGTGGGGGAGCATTTTTTAGCATGGCTCAAATTCCTTCCGCCCGACAGCATCCGCTACTGGGCGGATCTGAAGAGGGTCTTTGCCAGGAATTTCTAGGGGATGTATGTCCATCCTAAGAATTCCTAGGACCTCTAGAGCTGCCAGTAGGATCCCAACGAGTCCCTGCAAGATTACATCCATAGGTTCTCAAAGCAACGCAACTCCCTTCCTGATATCATCGACACGGATGTCGTCAGCGTGTTCCTCGGCTATGTGAAGCCCCGTACCACCCGCGACCTTCTTGACATCACCATGAACCACGCCTCTAACGAGGAGGTAGTCAGGGCGGTCTTCCGTAGTGGTCAAGATAGGGGCAAGGCCAAGCACAAGGACCAAGGCGAGTGCCCCTCCACACAAAAGGGCAAGAAGAACAAGAAGTATCAGCGCCGACTGGCCAACCCAGCTTTGGTCACCGTGGCCGACTGCGTGGGCAAGCAGCCCTAGCAGGGCTAGCCCGACCACTTCGACAAGCTCATGGAGAGTCCATGCACCAACCACGCTTATCTCGTCAAACACCTCTACAAGGACTGCGAGCTCCTCAAGCACTTCCTATGGTAAGCTGCCAAGCCAAAGGAAGGGAAAGGCAAGGAGGAGGTGGCCAAGAAAGGAGGCATGGCAGACAAGGATGAAGACGGCTTCCCTAACCTTGAGGACTGTCTCATGATCTTTGGGGGATCCGACGCCATCCACTCCAAGCGCCAGCACAAGGTACGCTATAGAGAGGCATGCGCCGCAGAGTCGGCCATCCCCTCTTTCCTTAGCTGGTCAGACTCCCCAATCACTTTTGATCAGAGAGACCATCCTTCCCAAGTCGCCCAACTGGGTCGCTACCTGCTCATCATCGACCCCATCACCCGCAAGAAGTGCCTCACCAAGGTGCTAATGGACAGAGGCAGCGACCTCAACATTCTCTACGTCGACACCCTCGATGCCATGTGCATCCCCCGATCAGAGCTCCGCCCAGTGAGCTCTCCCTTCCATGGCATGATTCCGAGGATGCAGGCATAGCCACTCGGGCAGATCGACCTATCTATCATGTTTGGTGACCGCACCAACTTTCGCTCGGAGGTCCTAACCTTTGAGGTAGTGGACTTTCCGGGGTCCTACCATGCCATCTTGGGGTGGCCATGCTATGCCAAGTTCATGGCGATCCTCAACTACACCTACCTCAAGCTGAAGATGCTACGGCCGAACGGCATCATCACCATAGGTAGCACCTTCTCGCACGCCTACACGTGTGACCATCAGCATTACGAGCTCGCCACTATCATCATCAACTCTACCAAGCTCTTGGAGCTTAGGAGTTCAGCGACTCCAGCAGTCCCCGACCACAATGGGCAGACCTCTTCAAGCACCTTCCATCCGACCAAGGAAACCAAGGTGGTGGAGATCGACGCCAACAACCCAACCAAGATGGTGCGGATTAGGACCAAGCTCCTAGCCTAATAGGAAAGCGAGCTCACCAACTTCCTACGCGTGATTCGTGATGTCTTCACGTGGAAGCCTTCTAACATGCCAGTCATATCGAGGGAGGTCGCCAAGCATGCACTATGCATCGTCCTAGGCTCAAAGCCCGTCAAGCAATGCCTATTTCACTTTGATGACGAGAGGCGTAGGGCCATAGGCGAGGAGATCGCCAAACTTCTAGCAGCCGAATTCGTCAAAGAGGTATACCACTCTGACTGGCTAGCTAATCCTATTCTTGTGAAAAAGGAGAATGGAAAATGGAGAATGTGTGTTGACTATACTGGCCTCAACAAGGCATGCTCAAAAGACCACTTCCCTTTACCACGCATAGATTAGATAGTCGACTCCACCTCAGGGTGCGAAATCCTCTCCTTCCTAGATTCCTACTCAGGCTACCACCAGATCACGATGAAAGAGTCTGACCAGGTCACGACTTCATTCATCACCCTGTATGGTTCATACTATTACGTAACCATGCCTTTTGGTCTGAAGACCGTAGGTGCCACCTATCAATGGTGCATGCAGCGATGCTTTGTTGACCAAATCGACCCGCCCGACCAACATGACCAAGTCAAGTGACCAAAACCAACAATCAACGTCTATGTAGACGACATAGTGGTGAAAACGGCTCAAGCTAGTGACCTGATCGCAAACTTGGCCACCACATTCGCGAACCTCCACAGGTTCAATGTCAAATTGAATCACGAAAAATGTGTTTTTGGGGTTCCAAAGGGAAAGCTGCTCGGATACATTGTGTCCGAGCGCGGCATCGAAGCTAACCCCAAAAAACTCATGGCCATCTCCAACATGGGCCCTATACACAACATCAAGGGTGTATAGAGGCTCACCGATTGTTTGGCCGCCCTGAGCTGGTTCATCTCCCGACTAGGCGAATGGGGGATGCCTCTCTACAAACTTCTCAAGAAGATAGACGCATTCGTCTAGACAATGGAGGCACAATAGGCTTTGGAAGGCCTCAAAGTATCACTGACGTCAGCCCTAATCCTCGTCGCTCCTGAGCGGGGAGAATCCCTCCTCCTCTACATCATGGCAAGCAACCACATTATGAGCGCCACCCTCATCGTCGAGTGAGAGGAGCCGGGACACCCCCTGAAAGTCCAACGACCGGTGTACTTCATCGGTGAGGTACTCACCGATGCCAAAATTGGCTACCCCTAGGTTTAGAAGCTTCTGTATGCCGTGCTGATGGTGACTCGAAAACTCCTACACTACTTCACCGACCATGAGGTCATGGTCGTCACCTCATACCCACTCGGGGAGGTCGTCCATAACCGTGAGGCCGCTAGCCGAATCTCCAAGTGGGCTCTCGAGCTCATGGGCCACGACATCAGGTATGTCCCCTACACCGCTATTAAGTCTTAGGCTCTTGCCGACTTTATCACCGAATGGACAAAAGTCCAGCTCTCGACCCTAGACATGGACTACGCATCGCCGTTGAGCTTGGCGCCACGCGACGTATGTCCGCGGCGACTCAGAGTTGGTCGTCGACCAAGTCATGAAGGAGTCCTCCTACAAGAGCCCTCTCATGGCGGTGTACTACCAAGAAGTGCACATGCTCAAGGACAAGTTCCAAGGGATCGAACTGCATCACGTCCCTCTAAAGGACAACGACGCCATAGACTTCCTTCCAAAATTGGTGGCCAAATGGGAACCGCCCATCGATGGGGTCTTTGTAAACGGCCTCCACAAGCCGTCTGCCCGCATCTGAGAGGATCTGACCCAGACGTGCTCCTACACCAATCTAGCACTCAAGGGCTCCGACCCCCCGACGTGCCCTGACCCTGACCGAGCGCTTGGGGGCTCTAATCTTGGTGCCTCCATGTCAATGTCGCCTAGAGACATTGCCATGATGGCACTCGATTCAGCCGACTAGGGAGCACCACTGCTCGCCTACCTCCTCAAGGACGTTCTCCCACCAGAAAGGACTAAAGCGCGATGAATCGCTCGATGCACCAAGACGTTCATCGCCATTAGTAACGAACTTTACAAGCGAAGTCTATCGGGAGTGCTCATGATGTGCATCCTGATCGACCAGGGGAAACAACTTCTCGTTGAAGTCCCTGCCAAAATCTATGGACATCACGCGGCCCCAAGGTCACTGGTCAGGAAAGCCTTTCACCAAGGTTTTTACTAGCCCACTGCACTATGAGATGCAGAGGAGGTGGTCCGCAAGTGTGAAGGATGCCAGTTCTACGCTCAACAAACTCACCTACCGGAGCAGGAGCTTCAGACCATCCCCATCACCTGGCCATTCGCGGTCTAGGGCCTCGACATGGTCGAACCCCTCAAAAAGGCCCCGAGTGGCTTCACACACCTTTTTGTGGCAGTGGACAAGTTCACCAAGTGGATAGAGGCTAAGCCCATCACCAATATCCGCTCGGAAGAGGCAGTCAAGTTCTTCCTCGACATCATCTATCAGTTTGGTGTCCCTAACTATATTATCACCGACCACGGAACAAACTTCACTAAGAAGAAGTTCCTAGACTTCTGTGATGGATATGGCATCAGGATCGATTAGGCCTCGGTCAGACACCTATGTACTAACGGTCAGGTCGAGCAGGCCAATGGCATGGTCCTCCAAGGACTCAAGCCCCGCATCTTCGACCAACTCAAATAGTATGCTGGGTGATGGGTTGCAGAGGCCCTAGCAATCCTCTGGAGCCTAAGAATGACCCAAAACCAGTCCATGGGGTTCACCCCTTTCTTCCTGGCATATGGAGCCAAAGCAGTGTTGCCATCCGACCTCGATCACGGCGCCCCAAGAGTAAAGGCCTTCGACCAAGACCAAGCCACGGAGGCTCAGTAGGACGTGGTTGACCTGCTCGAGGAGGCTCGTGAGATGACCATCATTCGCTCTGCTCATTACCATCAAACTCTCTATAGGTACCATGAAAGAAAAATCAAGGGGAGGATCCTCGAGGTCGGTGATCTCGTACTCCGGAGGACCCAGTCATCCAAGGACAAACATAAGCTCTCTCCGCCATGGGAAGGACCATACGTGGTGGCCGAGGTGATCCGACTAGGTGCCTATCGGCTGAAGGATGACAACGGCAACGTTCTCACCAACACATGAAACATCGAATAGTTACATCATTTCTTTCCCTAAAGCTCGATCTTACCATTTATTTCCATTCAATGCTTGCTCCTATAGTGCCCCAGCCTGAGCACTCTCAGCCTGGGTCGCTTAGGGGCTCCATAGGGGTGCGATACCACCCCCTTTTTTACTATCATTTTTTACTATCATGTAGTAACACTTTTTGCCCAAACAAAAGGGTGTCACCCAAACGAAAGGGCATCCCGTTCTGTTGATTACCCTACGTAACTTGTGCTTTAGCCTCTCAACCAATCACACCCTGCCACGACCTATGATTATGAGCAGCTGAGCCTCACGGGCCATGTCTGGGTTCTTAAGGTTGCAGCCTATGGGTCAACGGGCAGGTGCAAAAAAGAAAGGACAAAAAACAAAGCTACACAAGGATAAAAACAAGGGCGGATGAGACAAGCTTCCCCTCACGAGTGATTTCATAAAAAAATGAACTTAAAATATTCATGAATGTAAAACTGTTCACATGGGGGCTCCCCCATGAATTCATCTTTTACATAAACTGACTATTTCTACTCTAACTCTATTGTGGCCTCCCGGCTATGTTGGTTAACGGTGCAGTTGGCGAGGACAAAGGCAGCTTAGTTGTGGTTGGGACGACGACGCTTGGCTTGGCTACGGCCAGGACAAAGTTTGGCTCGGTTGGGGGTAGGATGACGCTCGCCTCCAACCTAGCCTTCGCTGCCTCCATAGGCTGGACGATGTCTTCCCGGCGCACATTTACAGCCATGGTCGAACGGTGAGCCTCCATCACCCACTACGCCATGACCTGCTTAGCGACCACCTGTGCGTGTGGCACCAAACTTTCCCCCAGCGCATGGATCCTGTCTACGCTCCACCCATCGGCATATCCTCTACAAATGGCCACGAAGTCTAGATCAGGGTAGTGGGTCACCACTGAGGTCAGCACCCGTGATGTCTCGTAGAACATGCCATCAGAGATGAGCGCTCGAACTTCTTTCGGGACCTCCACCAGCTGGACGGCGGGCGTACTGGTGCTCGGTCCTGACCCGAACACCTCAAAGACCACCACCTACGCAATGATGCGAAGCTGGTCGAGCTCTCCCTCAAGAGCGCATCGCTCCTCAAGGGACTAGGCTAGCGCCTTCGTGCTCCGACCGACCATCGCTTTGACTGTCTCTAGCTCTTGCTCCAGAGAGCCAATCTTTCCACCTAGTTCTGGAAACGGATGACAAATTTAGGAGCAAGGAAAAGAAAAATTCAAGTCACCAACCGAGGATGGAACATGTATGTACCAAGGCAGACGCTTTCGAGAATGGAAATCCCTTGCTCTTGACTAGTCACCCTCTCGAGCAGCCGAGTGTTTGACTCCTCTGCCCCCGAAGCGCGATGACCTCCTGCTGGATGTCCCATCGAGCCTTCAGCTCCACTTCTAGAGCCTTTAGGGACTTCCTGTGCACCACCTCGGTCTCCACCAAGTGGGCTTTGCCACATCGAGTTTCTGCTCGGCAGTAGTCGCCCACTCGATCGCACGTAGCTCTATTGCCTGTGCTCCCATCACCTCGGCCGCCTAGTCTTGAGACTCACGGTGGGCGGACTCTAGCTTGTTCCTGAGCTCGTCGACCCACCACAACGCCACCACTTCTTGCTCCATCCGACCAAGCTCCTCACGGAGAAACCAGGACTTGCGGATCGACATCATGTCTAGGTCCTGCGAGACAAGAAGTAGGCGAGCTGAGACAATCATTTAAATGCCAAGGAATCAAAGACAACACTAGGAACGTAGAAAACTTAACTCTACAACACGTGGCAAGTCGACAGTCATGGCCTGATGGATGAGCTCAACCCGCTCCAAGGCCTCCTTGAGCTTTGCCTTAGCAAGGGCGAGATCGGACTCCATCGATAGTCCTCTCTCCCCAAGTAGGTGCCAAAGCTTCAACTCCACCTCGTCGTGAAGGATGAACCGAGCCTTTCCTGGCTTGTCGAGGCAAGGCCACACCAGCTCGCGGGTTGCCCCCGACCCATCGGAAGATCCAGCCATTGCAGTATCAAGTGACCACAAAGGGGATGTCCATCACCAATTTTTGGGACGGTGGGATGGCTGGTGGCTCCATCCCAGTGTCTTCCTCGCCATCAAAGGGGATGTCCACCACCAGGACTCCATGGTTCGCCGATGACTGTTCTACCTCTAGCCTGGCCGTGGATCCTTCAGCACCCTTCAGCTATGACCAGGCGGGCGAACCATGCGCTCCTTCGCCGAGTGAGATAGGGAGCCCAGCTTCCCTCTTCTTCTCCTCCACAACCGGTGGGGGAGGGATCGCAAGAGTCACCCCCAACCCAGCCTCTGCTAACACCACGGGGATCACCGTCATCACAACCACCTCCATGCTCATGATCGGTTAGGAAGACGTAACCCCCATTAAGGAAGATCACACCGCTACTAGCCTGCTTCCCCCTTCGCTCATCACAACCCGTCGCATGCTGGGTCTCCACTCTTCTCGCATAGGAGGTGGGGAGATCCCTAGCCCTACCGGCTCCTAGACACTGCAAAAAAGGCACAAGCATAGGTTAGTCACACTCAAAAACTCAACTATGAGAACAAAGGGAAGCATGAATACATACCCAGACAAAAGCGGTAGAACCTTGAAGCCTCGACCGGCCGAACGACAAGTCGACTGGATGAGGATCGCTCAGGGGTCATGACCCACGCCCCCTCGAATCAACCAAGGGTGGGGGCAACCCAGCCGGTCCCCGTTTGGTATGCAAAAGGCCATGGCCGCCAGCTCATGGCGAAACCACTAGAGCAACTGGCAGGGCATCTCCCAGTTGGGGGTCACGCACACATGTCGACCCTGAAGATGCAAGGGGAATGATCATGTCCCCCCGACCAACTGGCATGCTCTGCCACACTCGAAGCAGGGGGCTATGAAGCCGACGATGCCTTCGAAGGGCACGGCGACTACGCCCGCTTTGCCTCCCATTCGTGGGCGGCATCCTTGCCCGCGGTGTGTTTTCTTGACTTAGAGAGCATCACCGCGTGTCTCCATACCATGCCTGCCACCAACAGGCACAGCCGTAGGTGCGTGGTGCTCCACCAAGGTCATGGCAACACCCTTGTCCTATGACTCGAGCTCCTCCTCCACTTCCTCCCGGCGCTCGCCGCTGTGGAGCCGCCAATTGATCTTCTTCTCCTTCTCAAACCTCCTCCGGTCCTTCTTGGTTTTCTTCTTCTTCTTGGCAAGTGTGGCCTCCCTCTAGATGGCTTGCCGAGCCATGCCTTCTGCCCCTCTCAAAAGATGCGGTCGGGATTTATACCCCGCGAGCCCCTGTGAAACAGGCGACTTAAAATCGATCTAAAGATCAAAACAGAAAGGAAAAAGGTCATGGGAAAGGAGTATACCAGATCAGACAGCTTCACGGCATGGAGAGGTCCGAGCGTCCCTTCAAGGGACTCATCATCCCCCAACTACAGCACCCGATCGAGATAACTCTAGACTTTATCCCTTGACAACTCCTCCGGCGATGCGCGGTTGGGATCCATCGGGTCAGAGTATTCCCACATCGTCCGCGTTCTCTCCGCCTGTTTACACCAAAATTTGGAGAGAAAAATGTGGGAACTCAAAGCTTCCAAAATTGTGTTGATCAAGGAATCGATTGCATAAGGATCGATATCAGCTGATTCAAATACGACTCTAGAATTGGGTCGCTTTGGATGACATCAGCAGATAGCGATGATGAGCTACGGTTGGTGCGAGGAAACTACATATCAGACTCTACAAAAAAGGAAAGATTAGGGTCCAAGTTATCTTAAATTAAGAATGTTTTCTTCTATGCTGAAGATTGTAATGAGACATGCTCGAGTAGGATTCATGTTTAGGCTCTGGGTATAAATATTGGACCCCGGCTATTGTAAGAGGACACAATCAATCAATTACAAGTTCCTTACTTTTTTCGGCTCCGGCCACCCCTTAGGAGTAGGAGTAGAGTAGATCTCGGTGAGTTCTTCAGCGAGCAAGGTTGCATCGGTCTGGCCGACCTCCAGCTTATCTGTAAGTACCGTCAAGGCTTATACTTCTGCTCGTACGGCTACATCGATCTGGTCGACCTCCACTGCGACTCTAGTATAAGCTAGTTATCGACTCTTGTTTAGTTCAACTACAGCTGCATCGATCCGATCAACCTCCACTGCTCAAACTAGATTAAGGTCAAGTTATCGGCTCTATCTAAGGGTGGCGTCCTTCGGATAGATTCATTAAGTTACAAATACTGCTTATTGCTTTCATTATTTATTTAATTACAACAATATCACTTCGCCCGGTTGGGATTGATCTAGATCAGCCTTATTGATGAGGACATGACACCCATGTATATGACCATGTTTGGCACATGGTATGGAGGGGTAGGAGGCCAGCAAGGGTGTCCAAGTCAAGAAGGAGGCCCGAGGCTAATTTGGTTCGAGTCCCCGAGGTGGAGGCCCAAAGCAACTCAAGTTCGAGTCTGACTCGGCCTCCAGGACCAGTCTGCCTTAAACTGGTCACCCAGGACGCATCCGGACTCTGTTTTCGACGATCCACATATGGTTGGAAAGCTAATTTGATAACGAAGCCAACCCAAGTAGTATCACATAAAAACCTTTAGAATCAACAGGAATCGTCAAAACAAGTCAGCATCTAGAATCTACCAGGGTGCTGCAACATCGTCTTTTGGTCCGTTGGACCGTGTATCGTGTTTGGGCCCATTAGGGGGCGCGTCCAGGGTAGGCGATGACCCTAAGACCTTTATAATCATATGCCGCCGCCGTCATTAGGTTTTGGGTTTTGCTTAGATTAATCTGTCAAGAACAGTTTCGCCGTTCATCAATTTGTGAGACCCCAACTTTGTGATATTAATCATTCATCTATAATTTGGTTGCTTTCTTTCTTGTTCTTGCTTGTGTTCTTTGTTGCACAGGCAAGGATTAGCCTTCTTAGTGAGGTCAACTGGATACGTGTCTCAGTTGATAACCAGAGGAGTTGTGGTGCTAAGATTGCAGGGTTCAATCTTTTGATCTAAAGCTGGATCGGTGTGTCATTCTCCGCCACAATGATAGTTACCTGTACCTGATGGAAGATCGGGATCCCCGTCCCCATTAAGTGATAATCAGAGCTAAGGTATACCGTCAGGTTCATATTTATCCCCTAGTTTGTGAGTGTTTCGCATTCGTCCCATAGTCCAGTACCATACTTTTTTTCCTGTCCTAGAACCTTCCGCGCCATAGCCCATTGCATATTTCAGTTTCAGAGTTTGTCGTGTTGAGTTTGTGTCCTGGTCGAGGTCTTGTTGCTGGTTAGGTCGTGTTAGAGTCCAGTTCGTGTGTTTTCCACCATCGTTTCCATCAAATCTTTGCTTCCGTGACCAATTTTGCACACATTGTTCCCGTTTTGTCCTCTAATTCGGAGCCAATTCTTAAAATTGGTCTAGTTTTCGCATACGAACTCGGATTTCGACGTTCCATATATCAAAATCAATCAGAAAAAATTTCAGATCCGTCCATCCCCTGCTCTGCTAGGGTTCGAAAATTTTAATTTGGTCAAAAACTGGTCACAAGATCCTCTTTTCATGGTCACAAGCTTTTTGTCGATTTTGAGCAAGTCTTCTGAAATTTCCACAGGCCACGCCTTTCGCTTGTTTAAGCTCATATTTTATGTGGTTACTTCTTTTATGCTCCTAAGTGAAGGAAAAATATCAAAAAAAAAAAGTCAAAATTTCTCAAAAAAAAACAACGGCAGCCAAAAAAATAGAAAAAAGAGAGGGGCAAAAGAGGAACAATATCTAGAGGAGCACATAAAGAAGGCCAAAGTGAGCTGTGTTAGCGTGTGTTATCTGGTTTCTTGTTTGTGTTGCTGTTGCCATCCACCATACTTGTTTTTCATGCCCCTGTCACCTTGTTATCCACCATACTTGTTTGTTACACACACCTGGTACTTGAAACATTTTAGACCAGCAACGAGAACAAGTACTTTGGACTATAATTTAGCATTACTTTCTGTTACTGACTTGTGTGCTAGATATACATATTATTCTTTGTGTGCCTTCCAAGCTCCACAAACTTTTCAGATTAGTACAGAAAAAGGGCCTTGCAATCTCGGTACCACTGCCTCACAGGTATCATGAACCAGCCGCCGGTTGTACCGCCCACTGCTTGCATTGGTAAGAACTTTGTAAGAGCTTGGTAAGACGCTTCCACTTGCTGTGAAAAGTGACACCACTGCAACCACATAGTCATTTGATAGGGATAATGCTTTTGTGTTGTCTTTTGCTATCTTCTAACAATGACAGCTTGTTCATATCCACCGACTTGTGATGGTATATGTGCTGATGAGTACATGGAGTGGGAAATTGCCATAGATAACATATTTGCTACTCGCTTTATGTGTCCAAGGAGGAAGGTAAAAAATGCAGCTAGTGTTTTGCGACATTCTGCTTTATCTTGGTGGGAGTCTTTAGATCCTTCTGATAAACCTCAAACTTGGAATGATATGAAACTCCTTATGCGAGAAACCTTTGTTAATCCACCTCCTGTTTTGACTTCATATGCTGAGGTGCACCATTCAGAGGAAGAGTTTGTTGTTATTCCTCTTGCTATGACTAACCTTCTGCAGGATAATGTTCATAAGTGAGAGGATGACATGGAAGAAAATGAGGAGCTCACAACCTCATATGCAAATTCAGAACCATCACTTCACAATGCACCTGTTACTCCTGCTGAGAACATAGGTAATGCCCATGGTGCTATACTCACGGAAGGTGAGAATTGTTTTAATGTACTAAATTTTTCCACAAACCATGCTATCATAGAGCAATTGTTAGTGGAACCCTCTCTTGATTTATCTTTGTCCTATGATAATTTGCTTGAAGTTCCTTGTGATAAAGATGAATTGGTTGATGTTGCTTTAGTTTTACATGTTTTGGAACCAGTCACTTATGCTAAAAATAAACATGTTATTCATATTGCTACTAAAACTGATGAGTTCAAACTGTTGTCTTCTTTACATACTTTGGGTTACATTGAATTTGATGTTTTGTGTAACCTAGATTGTTTGGAGGAGAGCCTTTTTAAATATGCTGATTTGCCTTGGTTTTCTAAACACACATATCATGTTATTGGCAAATATAACAAGGGACAATATTTGATACATCGAGTATACATTCGTAGTAATTTGAATTTTCCTTTTGTCGTACAAGATTATGATCGTTTAGAGGGCAGCCATAATAATACAAACATTTTCTCATGTTCCTCAAAAAAACAAGTTCACTTCCAAGAAGGGGAGCATTGTTGGTTGTTACCTATGTCTGCTAGACCATCTATTCCTGCATTGTCTTTGGTTAGTTCTAATCTTTTGCAGGATAGTGTTGACATACATCGTGTGCATTCGGATCATGGAGTCTACATGCTTACTGAAATTTTTATGCGAGATGACATGCTAGAAACTTGGAAACATGGTCGCGTTCCTTCTCACAATTATTTCAGTTCCCTTTATCTTCGCAACCCCATTCTCCCTTATGTTGTGCAGGATCAGTTTCAAGCACAATCAACACCGAGGACGGCTTTTCGTCAAGAAGGGGAGGATGATGAGGACATGACACCCATGCATATGACCATGTTTGGCACATGGTATGGAGGGGTAGGAGGCCAGCAAGGGTGTCCAAGTCAAGAAGGAGGCCCGAGGCTAATTCGGTTCGAGTCCCCGAGGTGGAGGCCCAAAGCAACTCAAGTTTGAGTCTGCCTCGGCCTCCAGGACCAGTCTGCCTTAAACTGGTCACCCAGGATGTATCCGGACTCCGTTTTCGACGATCCACATATGGTTGGAAATATAATTTGATAAGGAAGCCAATCCAAGTGGTATCATGTCAAAAAACCTTCAGAATCAATGGGAATCATCGAAACAAGTCAGCGTCCAGAATCTGCCAGGGTGCTGCGACACCGTCTTTTAGTCCGTTGAACCGTGTATCGTGTTTGGGCCCATTAGGGGGCACGTCTAGGGTAGGCGATGACCCTAAGACCTTTATAATCATACACCACCACCGTCATTAGGTTTTGGGTTTTGCTTAGATTAATCTATCAACAACAGTTTTGTCGTTCATCGGTTTGTGAGACCCCAACTTCGTGATATTAATCATTCATCTACAATTTGGTTGCTTTCTTTCTTGTTCTTGCTTGTGTTCTTTGTTGCACAGGCAAGGATTAGACTTCTTGGCGAGGTCAACCGGATACGTGTCTCGGTTGATAACCAGAGGAGTTGTGGTGCTAAGATTGCAGGGTTCAATCTTTTGATCTGAAGCCGGATCGGTGTGTTATTCTCTGCCACAATGATAGTTACCTGTACCTGATGGAAGATTGGGATCCCCGTCCCCATTACTTATATCCTGTTTAACCCATCATTTATTATTCTAAAATTGATCTAATATGCACCTTAAATGATGAGTTACGTTTTATCGGTTGTTTTATGTCAATCTTGATCGTGCATAGTGTGCGGTTAAGGCATGTTTGATCTTGAATAGATCTATTGGCTAATGAGAACCGTTCCATGGCCTGTTATCACGGCCTATGTGATTTTGCCTCACACCCCACTGTTAGTACCATGGAGTGAGGATCGTTATTTGGTAGATCTGTTCCTGATAGAACATGACTTTAATTGTGTGTTATGCCTGAATCTATTGTTTTAGCCGATATTGAGTGTTTTCACATATGCAGTTCACGTCACAAGACCATTGAAGTAAAGATAGGTTGAAAGATGTGTTAGCCCCATGATCTTATTATTGTATTATGGCCTGCATGATTCTGCCTCATGCCCCACTGATATTAGTAATAAGTTAGGGTCATCGAATTTATCGCTGTTTCTACGGCCTGCATGATTCTGCCTCATGCCCCACTGGTCATAATGATAGATCAGATCTAATATGTTCATTAGATTTATCTCTATTAAATGGTTAAATGATGATGAGTTGTTTTCTTTTATATAAAAAGGGATTCGGCTACTTGCAGTCATTGGCTTAGCAGAAACTGATTATTGTTGGCATCCTATTGCCATTGACCAGTATTTGTTTAAATAATGATATTCATCCTGAATTATCACTGATTTTCCTTCCATAACTCCTTGAGTTTTAACTGATTTATTCTTATGAGTATGATGGAATTGGCTATTTAGTCGATCTCCTTCCACATCGACTCTCAGAGCCACACATTCGGGACTATCTAGCAACACCGGCATGTTCTGCCTTAAATTACTGATTAACTTTCTCTCCTTGTCAATTGCAGGGTCAAATTGACTGGCATGTCTTAGGAGGAGTATGTAGGATCGACCACCCCTATGTTGAAGCCAAGCGGATCTACAGCTCCATCGAGCAGACCCTTCCTAGGAAAGGTTTGGAGGGGCCCACCGATGGAATCTCCATCGAGGAGAAGCCAGCCGGTCACCCAAGTCGATCGAATGGCTCAAGCGGCTGTCAAGAAACAGGCAAGGAGCAGTGGGATGCCCCATGTAGGATATGCTGACTCTGTCACGAATGATGGACCTGGATTCCACTTGGACATATCTGATAGGAGCTCCCCGAACCTATCACTCCAGCCATCGAGGTAACTTTATCGACCCCCATTTTACTTTTCCAGTGCATGAGCATTCATTCATCCATTCTCATGCATTCATTCATACATTCAATCATATATTCATCCATACATTCATCCCATACATCCAAGCATTGCTTATGCAATTGTTGCATCACAATGCTTCATGTCGTGTCACGGAGCGGTTGTCGTCTCATTCGATATGAGCGGTGACCAACCAGGGTTTGAAGGTCGGTTCGCAAAGGGCTCGAGGCCACCTCATGTCAAATAGAGCCAGGCAAGAAAACAAAGATGAGCCCCAGCGGCCCTCGCCTAATCCGCTCAGAAGTGGACAAGGTCATCTCGACATTCTCGTTCGATCTTGACCTTGAGCCATGCCCACAGATTCTCCATCGAGGGGAGGCCAGCGGGCCACTTGAGTCAGTCTCTAGAACGGCTCGGGCATCTGCTGAGAGGTGGGTTAAGGAGCAGTGGAATGCCACATGAGGGTTATGCCGACCCCATTATGAACAACGGACCCAGATTCCACTCGGACATGCCCGTTAGTGAGCTCACCGAGCGCGTCACTCAAGCCATCAAGGCAAGCGATGTTAGCTCAACCGCTCTAGTTCTAGAAACTGCGGATGGGGTGACACACGAAACTCTACCAAGCCCAACAGGGCTCGAGGGCATAGGCCACCCCACCCTGACTCAGGAATCCAACTGATCGCGCAGGTTGCGGGTGGGACGAACACAGGCGAACACCCCGACCGGCAGGAACATAGGAGTCTATAGCCCCAGGAAAGAGTACTAAGGTGCTCAGCCTCCGACCGACTCATCATTCGGCTACAGGCTCGAAGGCTACACCCACCGGATGCGCTCGCGCGCACCCGGCAGAAGATGGACTACCGATGAGTTCCTCCCCCTTTGGGGGCTGGGCGCCTATGTCTACTCGGCGCGCCTCCGTAGCCTTCGCTGGTCCCCTCATCAAGGGCTAGGTTCCAATATTCCCCCGGCGTGCCTCCACGTCATTCGCTAGTCCTCCCCATGGAGGCGAGGCGCCTAAATCCTACTTGGTTACCCTACGCGATACAACAAACCAAGGGGGAAAACGCCGAAGTTCTAATAAACAGCCAACCTCCACGGCGCAATGGGAATAGGAATTACAAAGCAAATACAAGCTTTCATTAAGCTAAAGACACATGCCTTAGGCTTTTACAATAACATGCAAAGCGTGTGTGAACAGCCCCGGGACTGCTCCGCGCCTTGGGGCATGAAGCGGAACAAGAGAGCTAGATCCTTGTTCTCTCGCTACAATGGTCTCCTCCCTCTCTATGTCCTCTAATCTAGAATCCGGGACAGGGGCTCATTCGAGACATACGATGCTCTCTCCTTACGAGAGATCATCTAGCATCGTACTCCCGTGCGCCCTCAAAAGCAGCAACTCAATAGCCCCTTCATGGCTTGACAGAAGCCCCAAAGGGGCTCGAGGGCTCCTATCGGGTTCATAAACCTACGGTCCCCAATGGACCCGCTTCCCTACAATACTTAGCCTAGCAGGCGATGTAGTGATAGCCCACATCTGGGCCGGCCCAGATATAGAATGACAGGCCAAGACCATGATCCGGTCCCCAACCGACACCTCTAGCAAGGAGACCTGATTGGAGCCCCGACCAGAAGGCCTGGCCAAGGTGGGACCGCAGTCCGACTCTGGCCCTATTCCTCCACCAAGGATATGCTGAACCTTTGCTCGCCTCTCTTCCCCGACCGACACAGTCGGGGCCGACTAGGAATGGCCGACCAGGACGCCTGCTCGGTGTGGGCCCAGGGAGTAGGCGGGGCAGATAAGGTAAGGCACTCAAGTCAACCGTAATACCGAGGACCATACCCTACCATGCCCTATGCACCTGCAGGACGGTGTCATCAGGCCATGTCAGATGGACACTATACAGCCTGCTAGACGCGGCAGAGCACAAACAATATTGTGGGCGTCGTCGTTTGCCATCCTAGGCAAACCTTGTGCAGCCTGCCAGGTCATGAACAGTAAGGTGGGCGAACATTGTGCAGCCTGCTAGGTCAAGAACAGTCAGGTGGGCAAACACTATGCAGCCTGCCAGGTATAGTAGGTCATGAACAGTAAGGTGCTGATGGAGTGCCGTACCCGACGACATGGGCAATAAGACTAGGTAGCACCCGTACACACTCTCTCCCTTTCTATCTTTGACTTTTAAGGCCATCCCCTTCATCTATAAAAGGGGATGCACTCTCTCCTCTGAGGACACAGAAAAAAATAGCTCAACAGCTCTAGAACTCGACAGCTACACAGTCTACACGCTCTCAACAACTGATAAGCTCGAACACACAGAGCATACGCTCTAATACTTAGCGCATGTTTGAGCATCCCTCACTCTCTTCCACTTAGTTTCGAGTCTGACCAGACCTCTAACACCCCCCTTCTCATTCCTTACTCGTTTGTAACCCCACAACAAACTTCAAGCACCTGGGCTTAGGAATAAAGTCATCGACCGACTAAAACTGGATGTAGGGCACATTGCCTGAACCAATATAAATCTTGTGTCATCACGTGCTAGGCCACATCCGATCACAGCGCATGGCAAAACTACAAATATTTACTTGTCAGCCACATTTCGCACCGACAAGTGATGTCACCTACTTCTGCTAAACCTGTCTTGGTTTTGAGTTTTGATTTTGGTTTAGCAGGTTCAAAACCTTTACTTGTAGGAATAGGGGAGTTGACTATTTTTCCCCACACTTTGCTTGAAGTGTGTCCTGCTCAAAAAGACAAGGTAGAGATCAAGTGCATGGGCTCTGTTGGTGGGAAAACACCAACAGAACCAAAATTTATTCATTCCTTAGGTACATTGAATATGATGAAGTTGATGTTTATGTGCTTTGTTCAATTATGTCATGGGTGATAAGATCAGAAGATTGAGCATGCATGTAGCATTTAAGTTCAATTGTCCAAAAGGGTTGAGTTTCTTAACCCTTGGAAGGATTGTCTATCTTTATATAATGTATCGAACTTTATATGATTATGACTATCATTTTCTAGAGATAGGATGTGCAATATTTTAGCTCATTTGGTTAAAACTATGAGATCAAGAAAGTGGTGCTAGGAACAAGCTTAAAAAACAAGACATGTTGAGCTAATCAGGTCTGATTAGGTGAATTGTAACTCAAACATATTTTGTTTCTTATTTATGTGCCTACCAGAATCAAGGAAAAACTTTTTAAATAATTACCATTAACTTTATAATGTTACCTTTGTCATTAGAGCGTGAAGACACCATATGACGAAGGGTAGATAACTCATGATGGTTCTTTCCTTTTGCTTGAAGTTTTCTTGTTTGGCTAGCGTCATAGTACGAGTTGTTCATGAGCTTCTTGTTTTCTAGTTCACACCTTTTCTTTCTCATCCTTTTGTTATGCCACCTTTCTACTCTTCGATCTTTTGACACCTTATTAGACCTTTTGCCTCAAGTTCTTTCATCCATGTTGAATGAGGTATGTAGTTCTTACATCTATAATGAATGAGTTGTGTCTTGCTTCATCTCTGATTTGAATTCATCTTGTGACTTACCAATATTGAATTAAAAGTTTCCTGCATAGGGTTAGTCCAACAACATATCCAGTATCTACTAAGGTATACTATCGGCTCAAAAATCAACCTAGACACCATGTCTAATTTGATTTAGGAAGGCATTTTAACCTAAGTACCACGCTTATGCTTTGTTCAGCTATTCTGGATAGGCTGGCTTGGCTGGTCAATCAGCTGATTTGAATCAGCCCAGCACAAGCTAGCCAACCAGTTGCTGCTACAATTTGATTTGAATAAACTGGATTCAAATCAAATTATGGCGCCAATGAACCATAGTTGGTGCCAACTCTCAGACCCATTCAATTACATGTCCGTCAACAAGTAACAACATTAACACATACAAGTTAGTACCAACCAGTTCTAATACCATTTCATCACATCTCACTCAAATGTGCTTCCAAGGCCATTGAAATAACACTTCATTACAACAACAGTACAAGGCACAACTGCTAGCTGAACCAATTTGCAAGAATTACAACAACTCATTCGAATTCCTAAGATCGAATTATATTCATTATAGCAGTACATTCAAGAGTTGTCCATAACACTACTACTTTGAGGATTACTAGAGCATTTACAAAACTTGTAGGAGTTGCACAAAATAATTGCAACACCTATAGAAACATGCGCCTTCTAATATGCGCATGTACTCCATGTACAACATCAACCTACATTGGCATGCAATCCTACAAATAACAATTGGTACCATTCCAATACACTTACCTACTGACCTAAGTGGCATCTGTACAAAATTTGTACCCTTTTCTAGGCACATAAGATTAAGTATGAAGGCAGTTCCCTTGCAAAGGCCAACGAGCCAACCATCAATGGGTACAACACCTCTGCACAATCATTGTCCCCACATCCCCAAAGATATAAACTTCCTAACCGCTGACATACTGTTACTAGCATTGAGCTGAACCCAGGGAGACAGTGGGTAGGTTGGGGATCCTAATCCATGCTCCTTACTGAAACAAGTAATTGTGGAGTGCAAAGCAAGAAATTATAATCATCTTTTGCTTTGTCCAATGGTAGTACGGTACCCCATCAAGAATCTGCCACCGGTTTTTTAGAACCCCAAATGTCCATTCTACAACATTGCGTAGCCTAGAATTAGTCAAGTTAAATTTCTCCTGTCGAGACATAGTCTCTACAGGTACACCCCTAAAATCATCCAAATGGTACCTTGTATTTTTGAAAGGACCCATGTATCCTGACTCCAGTGCGTAACCAGCGTCCACTAGATAGTAGCGGCCTGCAACACATGAACCAATTGCACAATTAGGTTTTATGGACTGCACAAGCTACAGAAACAATGTAACACATGATTCATTGGTAGTAGTCACTCACCGGTTGGTGGATGTGGGAAGCTTGGTTCCTCCCAACATTATGTGAGAACTGACATGTCATGCACCGAACCCGCCATCCCCACACCAACATATGTGAAGCGCCCATCCATGTCGACAATGGCACATACATTTATAGTTACATCTCCTTTTCTATTTATATGGTCAATTTTGGCCTCCTTGTTCACCCTAACTTTGACATGTGTGCCATCCAAAGCCCCGATGCATCCATCGAAGAATGGTGCATATGAGCCAAGTTGCCAATTCACTCTAGCATAACTGTTGTCTGCTGGAACAAGAACAGAGTGTGCCCACCTACACATAACCTCGGTGACATGACTAATCTTCCTACTAACTATATGCAAAGACAGTTTGAATCTATCCCTGCTCCTTCTAGTTGCCTGGTTGTGCGCACAAGTCCACAAATAAATACCTAAACATTCTAGGGATCCTGTCTCTCATGTACCCTTCAAGCCAAACCCAAGTAAAATGTTATGCAAATGCAGCAAGTTATCAGGAGACATACGCAAGTTGTCCAAGAACTTCCTTTTGTTTCGTAGATGAGTTCCATCCACTGCCGCCCGGTCATCTTCTAGAAGGGGAGGTCCGGGTTCACCACGGGAGCCTCATTGGCTATTGCTACTTTGTACTTTAAAAGTAGTAGAGCAGCAACTACCAAGGGCAAAATGGATGATCCTTCGCTTGAGTTGTCGCTGGTAGCGGATTCTTCACTGTTGTTCATCTACAAAACAAAGATTAAGTCCAAAATTATCAGACTGCGAATATTAATGCAACTTTAAACTAGAATGATGTAGAACTTATCAATTATGCTAATGATTCAGATTTCATATCATACACATGGCAAAGTTCTTCACATGTGAGAAACATATCAATCTAAAACTGCTGAAGATAGTGGTATCATCTGTTTTTTCTCCTCTACTGGCTCAGCTGACTACATAAGAAAATGGCATAAATGACTCCATCTTTAAAAGTTAACAATAAAGCCTGGAAAAGAGGCATGGTTTTTGGTTTCTCACTTGACCATCATATAGCAGCAAAATTATATATTGAGCATGTATGTATCCACATATGGAACAGAGCAAATATCAAAGAAATGAACTATGCAGGTGGTCCAGGTGGGCTCCGGGCAAATGTCAATTTTTTATGTGGCTGGTGGCTCAACACAAATGTTGGACAACTGATAGACTTGAAAAGAAAGCGATGGACATATGTTGCATATGTGTAAACAAATGTACAGAATTATTCGTACCTTGTGACTTCATGATGGATGCAACAGCTACCTGTTCCAGAACATGAAAAATCGAAATGTTTGTTGGACAAACCAAATAACCACACACAACATATTTATTTGGGTACTTGAAAAAAAACAGCAAACAATGTTCAGACCACAGGCTGCATTACAACGACAAAACTTTAACAAATGTTCTAAGCGACAAAATATAACTAAATATCAATGTAGTAGGAATAGAAACAACAGAGACTGCCATAGTAGGAGGGTTGTTTCGGTTAAGATCTACTTGGATCTGGATCTCCTATCATCCCAGTAGATCTTTAGAAATTTGAGGCGGACCTCTTTGGTTTCCATGCTGAGGAAGTTTCTACAGTCCGGTGTGTCTTTGCAAATTATTAAAGCCTGAGTATAAACATCATCAGTCTCTTCCACACCATCTTCTTTCATAATATTCACCACTTTGTCCATCTCCTCTTCCTGCTTGTTTATACGGGCTTTTTGGAGCTTATGATCTTTAATGAGGTCAGTGATGTCATTAAGGCACTCATCAATGGAAGCATTCTTCTTACTGTGCGGGCTATTGATAGAGTAATCCCTAGTGGTCCTCTTGGAGGACTGACCAACACTCTTGACAACGAAGGGGTTCGGTAATATCTCATGTGGACTATCATGGCTGTCATTGTTGGGTGTTGTCTCATGATGATGGCCACCAGATGAGATCAACGTACCCATGTCATGGGGAGTGTGTCCCCACAGAATTATCAGTAGGTCAAGGCATTTGGGCATTTTGGTCCGTTCCGTAGTAGATTGGCTATTTTCCTACACGTGTGCCATGGATCCAAGGGTTAGAATTAAATAGAATGGGAACATCCCTAATAGAGGTTAGTAGGGGAAGTGGGTTATAAAACAAATAGGTGGAAGTCAGTACCCCATTGCCACCCTCAAAGAATGAGGGGTCAACTATGACGCCACCTATATGTGGGTCATGGCCTAGGCCAGTGTGGGATTGAAGGTCGCGCCAAGTAAAATATGCCTGCTTCAGCTCGTTCAGCTTGTTCTATAGCTGTTTCTTTTCATATGTCAACCCCGTTGCCATTGCAAATGCTGAATACAAATTTGCCCAGCCTAAGGTTGTGAGGCCTAGGAAGGCATTTTAACCTAATTACCATGCTTATGCTCTGTTCGGCTATTCCGGATAGGCTGGCTTGGTTGGTCAATCAGCTGATTTGAATCAGCCCAGCACAAGCTAGCCAACCAGCTGCTGCTGCAATTTGATTTGAATAAACTGGATTCAAATCAAATTATGGCGCCAATGAACCATAGTTGGCGCCAACTCTCAGACCCATTCAATTACATGTTCGTCAACAAGTAACAACATTAACACATACAAGTTAGTACCAACCAGTTCTAATACCATTTCATTACATCTCACTCAAATGTGCTTCCAAGGCCATTGAAATAACACTTCATTACAACAACAGTACAAGGCACAACTACTAGCTGAACCAATTTGCAAGAATTACAACAACTCATTCGAATTCCTAAGATCGAATTATATTCATTATAGCAGTACATTCAAGAGTTGTCCATAACACTACTACTTGGAGGATTACTAGAGCATTTACAAAACTGGTAGGAGTTGCAGCAAAATATTTGCAACACCTACAGAAACATGCGCCTTCTAATATGCGCATGTACTCCATGTACAACATCAACCTACATTGGCATGCAATCCTACAAATAACAATTGGTACCATTCCAAGTACACTTACCTACTGACCTAAGTGGCATCTGTACAAAATTTGTACCCTTTTCTAGGCACATAAGATTAAGTATGAAGGCAGTTCCCTTGCAAAGGCCAACTGACCCAACCATCAATGGGTACAACACCTCTGCACAATCATTGTCCCCACATCCCCAAAGATATAAACTTCCTAACCGCTGACATACTGTTACTAGCATTGAGCTGAACCTAGGGAGACAGTGGGTAGGTTGGGGATCCTAATCCATGCTCCTTACTGAAACAAGTAATTGTGGAGTGCAAAGCAAGAAATTATAATCATCTTTTGCTTTGTCCAATGGTAGTACGGTACCCCATCAAGAATCTGCCACCAGTTTTTTAGAACCCCAAATGTCCATTCTACAACATTGCGTAGCCTAGAATGAGTCAAGTTAAATTTCTCCTATCGAGACATAGTCTCTATAGGTACACCCCTAAAATCATCCAGATGGTACCTTGTATTTCTGAAAGGACCCATGTATCCTGACTCCAGTGCGTAACCAGCGTCCACTAGATAGTAGCGGCCTTGCAACACATGAACCAATTGCACAATTAGGTTTTATGGACTGCACAAGCTATAGAAACAATGTAACACATGATTCATTGGCAGTAGTCACTCACCGGTTGGTGGATGCGGGAAGCTTGGTTCCTCCCAACATTCTGTGAGAACTGACATGTCATGCACCGAACCCGCCATCCCCACACCAACATATGTGAAGCGCCCATCCATGTCGACAATGGCACATACATTTATAGTTACATCTCCTTTTCTATTTATATGGTCAATTTTGGCCTCCTTGTTCACCCTAACTTTGACATGTGTGCCATCCAAAGCCCCGATGCATCCATCGAAGAATGGTGCATATGAGCCAAGTTGCCAATTCACTCTAGCATAACTGTTGTCTGCTGGAACAAGAACAGAGTGTGCCCACCTACACATAACCTCGGTGACATGACTAATCTTCCTACTAACTATATGCAAAGACTAGTTTGAATCTATCCCTGCTCCTTCTAGTTGCCTGGTTGTGCGCACAAGTCCACAAATAAATACCTAAACATTCTAGGGATCCTGTCTCTCATGTACCCTTCAAGCCAAACCCAAGTAAAATGTTATGCAAATGCAGCAAGTTATCAGGAGACATACGCAAGTTGTCCAAGCACTTCCTTTCGTTTCACAGATGAGTTCCATCCACTGCCGCCCGGTCATCTTCTAGAAGGGGAGGTCCGGGTTCACCATGGGAGCCTCATTGGCTATTGCTACTTTGTACTTTAAAAGCAGTAGAGCAGCAGACTACCAAGGGCAAAATGGATGATCCTTCGCTTGAGTTGTCGCTGGTAGCGGATTCTTCACTGTTGTTCATCTACAAAACCAAGATTAAGTCCTAAAATTATCAGACTGCAAATATTAATGCAACTTTAAACTAGAATGATGTATAACTTATCAGTTATGCTAATGATTTAGAACTCATATCATACACATGGCAAAGTTCTTCACATGTGAGAAACATATCAATCTAAAACTGCTGAAGATAGTGGCATCATCTATTTTTCTCCTCTACTGGCTCAGCTGACTACATAAGAAAAATGGCATAAATGACTCCATCTTTAAAAGTTAACAATAAAGCCTAGAAAAGAGGCATGGTTTTTGGTTTCTCACTTGACCATCATATAGCAGCAAAATTATATATTGAGCATGTATGTATCCACATATGGAATAGAGCAAATATCAAAGAAATGAACTATGCAGGTGGTCCAGGTGGGCTCTGGGCAAATGTCAATTTTTTATGTGGCTGGTGGCTCACAACAAATGTTGGACAACTGATAGACTTGAAAAGAAAGCGATGAACATATGTTGCATATGTGTAAACAAATGTATAGAATTATTCATACCTTGCGACTTCGTGATGGCCGCAATAGCTACCTGTTCCAGAACATGAAAAACCAAAATGTTTGTTGGACAAACCAAATAACCACACACAACATATTTATTTGGGTACTTGAAAAAAACAGCAAACAATGTTCAGACCATAGGCCGCATTACAACGACGAAACTTTAACAAATGTTCTAAGCGACAAAATATAACTAAATATCAATGTAGTAGGAATAGAAACAACATAGACTGCCATAGTAGGAGGGTTGTTTCGGTTAAGATCTACTTGGATCTAGATCTCCTATCATCCCAGTAGATCTTTAGAAATTTGAGGCGGCCCTCTTTGGTTTCCATGCTGAGGAAGTTTCTACAGTCCAATGTGTCTTTGCAAATTATTAAAGCCTGAGTATAAACATCATCAGTCTCTTCCACACCATCTTCTTTCATAATATTCACCACTTTGTCCATCTCCTCTTCCTACTTGTTTATATGGGCTTTTTGGAGCTTATGATCTTTAATGAGGTCAGTGATGTCATTAAGGCACTCATCAATGGAAACATTCTTCTTACTGCGCGGGCTATTGATAGAGTAATCCCTAGTGGTTCTCATGGAGGACTGACCAACACTCTTGACAACGAAGGGGTTCGGTAATATCTCATGTGGACTATCATGGCTGTCATTGTTGGGTGTTGTCTCACGATGATGGCCACCAAATGAGATCAACGTACCCATGTCATGGGGAGTGTGTCCCCACAGAATTATCAGTAGGTCAAGGCATTTGGGCATTTTGGTCCGTTTCGTAGTAGACTGGCTATTGTCCTGCACGTGTGCCATGGATCCAAGGGTTAGAATTAAATAGAATGGGAACATCCCTAACAGAGGTTAGTAGGGGAAGCGGGTTATAAAACAAATAGGTGGAAGTTAGTACCCCATTGCCACCCTCAAAGAACGAGGGGTCAACTATGATGCCGCCTGTATGTGGGTCATGGCCTAGGCCAGTGTGGGATTGAAGGTCGCGCCATGTAAAATATGCCTACTTCAGCTCGTTTAGCTTGTTCTGTAGCTGTTTCTTTTCATATGTCAACCCCGTTGCCATTGCGAATGTTGAATACAAATTTGCCCAGCCCAAGGTTGTGAGGCCTCTTTTGATGAGTAATACAAATTTCTCCACCAATCGACGCTATCATACCTTTCGGAAGATCAGGCCTAGTCTACATCATCTTTGGTTCCAGTGCAATAGGTTTTTCTATTCTATCACAAGTTCTAGAAAGGTCCTCACGGTGGTGTCATCCTAGTTAGCACGATCCATGGATATATGTTGCCATGTTTACATTGTAGGGTATGATAAACGTAGTACAAACACCCATAAACAGCAGCTCTTGTCGTCACAAACAAGAGAGTTAGGGTGAAACAAATGCGGACGTACCTTAGCAAAATGCTTACTGCATTTTGATCGATGGTTGTAGTGCCTGGCTTGAGGTGAAGAGCACGATGAAGTGGATGACACTGCTAGTTTGGGAAGCATTATGAAGCACTTGCAAGCGGTGCACTAAAAGAAACAAACACAATACCACATTGTCAATGAAAATTAGTGTGCATAATGGGGAACCGTAGATACATTATCATGTGGAAGATTATATGGATGCTGAAAGTTCAACTTGCCCTAATTGATTATTCAACTTGGATTTTGATTTAATACACGTGTAGTTCCCATTTGATTTATATAGATGTTCCTTCTTACTTTCAATGTCACCCAGTTGCTGTAATAAGGTATGTTGCTGCAATGTAAACCCAACAACGAAACAAAATTGTGTCCCTTGTAAACTTATATGGCTATTTAAGAGCCAACATCAATCAATGAATCAGGTGGGGGACTCTCTCCCTCTCCGTCGACTTATCAAAAAAATAAGGTTAGTTGCTGCTTGAAATAATAATATTGTATAATTTTTAGATGCTTTGCCCGAACATGCTTTAAGCATGACGGAACACAAAAGGCACACCATGGCCAGACTCCCAAACTGAGAAATAACCCAACAAGCTTATCCCATCACCAAGATATTATCTTTAAACACAACAATCAAAAGCTACTTCGAGAAGGGGAGCGGGCCTGATGTAGCTGAGCCTAAGCCATGATACTGATGGGAACATTGCTAGTAATGTATTCTGTTCAAAGTCAACAACGCCAGTAACCTAATCAGATACTACTGAAGAAACAAAGCATTTTGTTCAATGAAAAAGGTGCTCATTGGATACTGAATAACATCACCCATAATTTAAGTTGATTAGTTCCAAGCATCCCCAGGATCTGTGGGCGGCGCTCAAGAAACACCAGCAAAATGAGCACATGGGGGTCAGAGCCAGAGGGTGGGCATGATGGTGCCCTTGGAGCCAGGGGGCGATAGAGGTGGCAAATCTAGAGGGGGGGAGACTGACGTCCTCAGAGCTAGAGGGGGGCAGGGGGAAGACGGAGGCAACAATATCAGGAGGGGGGATGGTGACTGGCAGTCAGATTCAGGGGTACCTTGTTGCCTGGCGGACGAGCGTTGACAGGCGGCGGGTTCTACGAGGGATGCAGGAGCTCACTATCATCGTGGAGGCTAGTCGATGGTGAGGGGGCCCCTCACGATAGAGAGAGTCAGGATAGGATGGAGGTGTTTGCCAGCTGCGGGGGCAGGCACGGCGAAGCGGAGCTGACGAGCAAATGGAAACCCTAGCCGCATGACGTGAAGTGTACTAGACTGAGGGAGAGGAGTAGAACATGGCCGGGTTGCCTATTAGGGTAGCCGTTCGGCTGGAAGTGGGCCGTCGAATGGCTAGACTAATCAACTAGCTGAAAACTAGCCTAGCCAGTTGTTTTCAAGCAGTCGAACAAACAACTTATTTAAAAAGCCATTGGAAGTAAGATCAACACACCTCTTGGTTCAAGAATTAAACTAAACACCGTGTCTAATTTAATTCAAGAAAATAGTTTAAACTAAGCACCATGCCTAATTTAAAAAGGTGTATGAAAATACTTCAAAACCTATGCATACTATAGTAAACAAAGGTAGCATGAAAGTATTGTAGAGATTTATTCAAATAGAGATCAATGAACATGATTGTTGTTTAGCAAGTTGAGCATGATTTAAAGGTGGAGACAACCAAGATGAATTAGAAACATGGCATAAGATTTTTCAGAGAAGTTCATCCCCCACACTTCAATTTTGCAAGGCAAAATCAAGTTTGGATGGATGTGATTCAATGTTCTATGATAGGTTGGTTGGACATACCTAGCATTGTCATCCTTCAATCACAAACCTGTAATGGTTAGTGACAAAAATACTCGAAAAAATATTTTCACAATTATATTTCTAGGCTTATTTCACAAGGGTATCGCAGCAGAAGGTGAAAACTCATATTATCTCTCGAAAGTGCTTGTTTTAGGACATGAGCTCATCCTTGAGAAACCTTCGAATTGTGTTTCAAGTTAGTGAAGTGGTTTCTCCTCCAACACCAACCTCTGGGTACCTATCTCAAGATTCACACAATGAGATCTACAACATTTATGATAAACATATGCATGTACAACCACCCTTTCAAAGTTTTTATGAACAGGAAGTATGAGGGGGTTGAAAATCTCGTGTATGACAATATTGGAGAGACCAATTAATTCAGGAGATTGGTGGCTCTCGGATTGATCTCGTCTAAGGCCTCCTCCAAACTTGGATGAGTCTTGTTTATTAAAGGGATTGATTTAAGCTCACTGTTTGGATCTAAGACAAGTTTGGATTCTACACATAAGGCTTCATCCTTGTCCATCCATTCTTTAGCAACAAGCATACAAGTTCTTAATATATTCTAGCCATTGTCGTTGCTACTTTTTGTCATCTTTATGGCCTTCATGATTTCTATGCTTTGGTTGTCTTAGTGGATTTCTAGGGGTCATCATGACACTTAGGAGAGAGAGAGAGAGCATAAGAGGGATCATTGGGGTCAAGGATGGGTTCAGATGAGAACATCTAATGTGGACATAGAAGGGGAGAGAATAGGAATGGCTTTTAGATAGCTTGGCTCTCCTTCTATGGTTTCACTAGACATGACACCCTTGTGTTCTTCCCAATGTCCTATATGGGAATAAGGACGCTTTCCAAGAGATCCCTTCTTGAGAGAATTTGAATTATATTCACTCGAAGGTCTCTTGTGAAACTAGGAAGTTTAAGCTTTTCCCAAAACTCAGCATAAAAAGATCATCCTCACAAGAAATTTCAAAAGATTGAATTGCTTCTTTCCTTAGAGGATTTTGGGGTATTGATGGCTCAGGGATTGACAACTAAATCTTGGGATTGGAGTAGGTTGTGATTTGGCAATCAAAACTTTCATTCTTGTTTGGGAGATGATTCCTTCCCTTCCTCAGAGAGTTCATTATGAATGCTAGTGCAGGGAGTCTTTCCACTAATTCTATCAAGCATAGATCTTGCTTCACTAGCAGACAGATGAAGGAAAGCTCCTCTAGAGGCTGCATTAAGGGATTCCATGGAATCCTTGCTAAGACCCATATAAAAATATTGAAGAAGTACAGGGTCTTGAATGGCAAGGTCTAGGCCAGTGATGATGAGTTCATTAAAACGATCACACGATGTACCAAGTGATTCTTCTTCTAGTTGTCTAAAATTTAGAACCTCTTTCCGAAGGCTAACCACTTTAGAGATGGGAAAGAAACATAAACAAAATTTAGAGCATAACAGTTTCCCAATCTCCTTGCATACTTCCTACTGGTTTGACTGTACCAATGTTTAGCTCTTCCCATCAAAGAGAACGGAAACAACTTTCATCTTACTGGTTTTGTTAGACATGCCAGCGATACGCAAGCATGCATAGGTCTGTTCAAACTCTTGTATGTGTGAGTATGTGTTTTCATCGCCTTCTCCCAAGAAGGATTTATCCTGAATCAATTTTATAAAACACGGGCGCAGCTCATAGCCAGGTGTTAGGATAGGCTCTGAAGATTCTGGTGGCTATAGGCTTGCGCTCGTGGGTTTAGCATATTGATAGATAGGAGTGGAATCCATGCTAAAAGAAAAATTAAAACAAAAGAAAGAATAAAAGATAAAAGGTTAAGCTAGGCTCGTAGTCAATTCAGCAACCGTTTTCCCGGTAACGGCGCCAGAAAGCTTGTTGGTATATTTAACGCACATAGATAAATCCGCAAGCGCACGGAATACCGCTGTAGCTTCCACCCGGATGTATTCCAAGTATCGCATCCACGGGAAAATGTGTGAGACTAACTATGGAATTAAGTATAAATATAGGTTATGTTGACTGGTTTATAATTGATGTTAGTGACCGTCAACAGTGATACATAGAGATCATAGATATACTAGAATTATTGTAGGTGGCTTGCATCACTTATAGCGCTAGCACAAAATTCGCTTCGCCATTTAATTGACTAACCACTTGGCTTAAGTGTTGTTGTAGAAAACTAAAAAATTTATATGCTATTCACTCCTGTCTAGCCATTTAGGACCTTTCAGATAAGCACTACTACGTAATGCTTAATGGAGACGAGCGAAATGGATTTATGGAGGCCGGTATTGCAACCGCCTCTAATCAAATGTCTCCATTAATGCAGATTAACGGAAGACGGTTACTTTGCCCGTCTTGATTAATTCATTAATGGAGGCGGAGTCACACCCACGACCAGCCGCTCAACACCACCACGTCTCTACTACTCCACTGCACACTCATTCATGTCTATATATAATATGCTATCTTTTTATATCAATATTTCATAATCTTATATTAGATATTTTGGCCGCTAACAAATGAAAAAAATTTAACTACAAAGTTTTAAATCTTGTCAAGTACTACAATTTTGGTATAGGATGTATCTCCATCAGAGATAGTTTGAAAAATTGATCCTCAAAACATGTGAATTTCAAACATATATTTGAAACTCAAGATGACTTTAAATCAAAAACTTGTCAATATCAAACATGTAGATCGCCACTAGAACTTTGGTATTAACTATATGCACATTTGAGATCATTTAGGAATTCTAAATTTAAAATTTTAGAATTTATAACCTTCGGAACACATATTCGGGACTCTAACTATCTTCAAATTAACAACTTTTCAACTATAAAGTTGCAGATTCTATTGAGAACTATAACTTTTGTATAGACCATGTCAATATCCGAGATCCTTTGATAATTTTAAATTTCAAAATATGTGCACTTACAATAATATTTTGGGACCCTAAACAGTTTCAATTCCAAACACTTTTAATTACAAAATTGTAGATCTCGTCGAGAGCTACAATTTTGATATAAAATTTATTTTCATTCGAGTTCATACAAAAAAGTTTTGAATTATTTTTTTGTTGGAATCATTAACCGAGGCAGACATCTTAAGACGTCTGCCGCTGTAAATCGATTTACGGAGGCGGACGCTTAGAACGACCGCCTCCGAAAATAATCGATTAACGGAGGCGAACATCTTAAGTTGCCCGCCTCGGTTAATGGATTAATGGTTAATCTATCATTAACGGAGGCGGATGCCTTCACTCGGCCGGCGGACCCTACGACCGATTAACTGAGGGTTAGTCAAAACTCACCGCCTTGCAAAATCATTTGTGTAGTAGTGAGGTATGAGACTGAAGTACATGGTGGATATCCACATCCAGGCATGGGTGAGAGGAAGCTCTTTGATGGTCAAGGTTGAACCCCATGAGCGGGGCATGGTAAAAACGTGCGGTGTCAGTGTGTGGGTCCATGATGAGATTTTTTCTGAGGGTGCATCCACTACTAGTAGTATAGGTAGCCGCATGCCATGCCTTGTAGTACAGAGACGCCTATCGCTGTATCATTGCTCAAGATTCATGTATTCTCTTCACTATCATCCCTATCTTTTTCCTCCATGCTCCCACAATGGCTACCCGCTGAGCAGCAACATGCCACAGCTACTATGGGGCACTAGCAGGCAATACTACCATGTCGATGCCGGGATGCCCAAGATCCACTACAAGCCTAGCCAAACCTGATGGATAGTGCATGTACATTGGTTTGTCATCTCTTAAGATCCAACCCACCACTTGATATTGAAATCTAGCACGGTCCAAGACTCCTAATCATAGCCAAGTCTTCAGTGAGCAACATATACACAACGCTTCATCACTTGATGTAAATTACATATGTGGATCTAGATATGTATGTGCATATATTGATTCAGATTAGCTCTTTCATTTCGGTCTTCTATAAAATCATGTTGGTAATTTGGCCATACTTCATTATTAATTATAATATATTTTTTTCTTTCTTCCTCAATTACGAGCTGACTTGAGGTAGCAAACGAACCGAATCGGATGTTTAACTTCTTATTAGGATAAAAACCCAGAACAATATGCATGAATCATGCAGTCTTTATAGATGTATCCATATTATTACTGAGTTTTAACTGGTTTATTGTGCCTACCGATTTACAATAAAAAGGTGGGAAAATAAACCAATATATTTTTAGTTATCTCAGCACTGAAGATAATCTGTCTTGACACAGTCACCTTTGCCATGGTCAAAGAAAATATATTAGAGCAATAACGTAGACAACTGAAACTTTCATAAAACAAAGTTTGATAAGTTTTTTCGATGAACACATATGATGATTCTCTAAAAGGAAAGCCAAATAAAATGAATGGAACAAAATGCAACAACAGAAGTGATGTTGTCACTTGTGAGATGATAGATAAACACAAAAGAGTGCGATTTTTCCTTCTAATGAACAAAGTATCCAGCATGGCTTGTAACATCATAATAGCGGTACATTCTAAACTTTGCTCAATATTATCCATTTTGTCATGGCCTGACATGAAGACTTAAAGGAACAAATCAATCAATGTTATACGTGTTTTACATAGAGACTAATGCGGCGGTAACACCTGATGAGAAAATCGTATGTTCTTTGACTCAAATATACTACTATATGTGTCGGAACAGATTTCAACTCTAGGTAAACTGCTGCAAGTGCATAGAAACATACTTTAATCTCTCCAGATTACTTATGCTTGAAGTAGACTAGGTAGCGTGTCCGTGCGTTGCTACGAGATAACTAACAATTTGTAGTAAAAACACACGGATCGCACGATAAGATAACAACCGTAAAAATTAAATACCAACGTTAAAGTGACAGTTAATACAAAAAGCATAGTTTGTGAAATTAACGGTCACGGAGAGCACGGCGTCGCAGGCTCATAAACTCTACTGTATAGACTTTTCCGTGATGCAGCTAGGATCATGCCCGTGCGTTGCAACGGGAACAAGATAATGCCACGATAATTTAAATTCGATCGTGCGTTGTATTGTTAAAAAATGATTTCGACCGTGACGTTCGCAACGATCTGTTTGTAGCCCAAAGTTGAAATTTGGATGGAGACATTTATTTAAATACCCATGCATCTCCTACTCACAACAATCACAAACCGTATTTGTAGTTACATATATAGTTTTTTAGTTTAGTGCCCATACTTTGCCTAAATACCGGCCACTCCAACAAATCACCCGACCTCTCACAACCCGGAGGTGAAAGCCTACAGTGCCATGAAAATTAATCACTCAATTTATGCTCATTGATGCCTCCTTATGTACTGTCGTCATTCTACAAAACCATGGAAAGCCTCATGAAAGAAGCCTCATGTTAACGACAAGAATAAGCCTTTTGCAGATGATGGCATTCCGAAGGAAGAAAAAGATTGGTATCAAACAATCCCTACTAAACCTCGGGCCCAACACAAGGCTTTAACCTAAGCCTAAAAGCATTGATTACTTAACTATCAGTCAACAAGCTCGTAGTATATACTTGATAGGACAACTTAACAGGTTCTTCTGAGGACACTTGTATAAACATTGCAGTTGCAAAAGCTAATAAGAAAAATACAGTTTAACAGTTTAGACTTTAAAAACTCTACAGGGGAACAAAGAAGGCAATGGTCAACCTGTTAGACACCCGTCGCCGATGATCGCCTGGTCAGTGAACTTCATGTCCTAAGCAGTTGTGGTGAGTTACGCAACGGGTCGCAGGTCGGTTGGCTTTGGCTATCAAACATACAAGTAATAACTTAATGAAATATAAGAGAAATCCATGAAGCATTAAATTGATGAATAGTGTAAGAACCTGCATGTCGGTTGGCTTTGGCTATCAATCAGATTTGAGCATGAGCAAATTCCTTGAACACAGTAGATCGCGCACCATTCAGACTGCATTCAAAGTAATTTGTATCAGATCACCCTATTCATGATCGTAGAATCAATCAGATATGTTGGCTAAGGCTAAATTGATGTGGTTTATGATTATATGATGCCTGAACTTATGTGGAAGGTAAATGAAGTTGAGATGAATAGCGAGTTCATTTTTGTTAAAAAAATGTGCAGCTATTCACTTCGCTATTGTCAGTTGGTGAAAAGAGCAACTACTGCAACCAAGCTGTGAATATATAAAGATGAGCAATTGGGCAATCATTTAGAAATTTTAAAGAGACTAATAAATGATGGTGTGAGATTGAAAACAAATGATTGAAATTGAAACACAACAGATCTACAGTCAGACTTGGAAACTCTGCTAACAAAAATAATCTACAAGCCTTTCCATGCTCTATTAAACTAAAACTAAAATTTAGATGGATATGCCAAAATAAGATGTCAACAATGATACTTAGATCATAGCTGATGACAAGATTGTGACAATATTAGAAAGGAAAACACAAAGTGTTTGGGTCTTAGCTGATGACAAGATCTTACCTAGAAAGTCATGGTTACACAAACTGAAAGTTGATCCATCGAGGACCAGTGAAAGACAGACAAAATTGAGAGAACTTCAGAAGATTAACAGCCTAGTGAACAACCGACCTGCATGACCAAATTAGTTGGTGAAATGACCAAATTAGATTAACAACCTAGTGAACAACCGACCTGATTGCGATTCACAGCCTTTCGTCAAGACTCAATACAAGTTAGCGATGGCATGTTCAAAAAGCACAGGGTTAAGGTCTCCAATTTGACCTTTTGTTGCCTTCGGTGACTTCGCAGTCGATCAGGGCACAGAAAGAGATCAGATCACGGATTCATGGTAGAGATGTTCTGGGCTTTCGGCCACTCACTCTGACTAGATCGACGAACAAGAAAAGGATGCGTCGGCCGCCATAGAGAGCCAAGCACAATGATGTTACCATGCACGATAAATGTCACCGAGGCTATTAGGCATGATGGCTGCACTCCCGCGCGCAGTCAGATCCAAGCCAGTAGGGTGTTGCCGGATCATGAATAGTAAATGAGGGAGAAAAAACCTGGATTGCATGGTCGTCGTCTTGCAGCGGAGCGTAAGATAGGTGGTGGACAATCCTGTTGTTGCTGCTTCTCCACTATCGTGCAGGGACGAGAATGGCGGCGGCTATTTTTCCGGCGATAGAAGATTGATGATTGCGTGAGGCCCGTACCCTCCGGCGTCGTAGGCTGATCATGGAGGCTGGTCGCAAAGGCTGGTCGTGGAGGCCGATCGCGGAGGCCGGTCGCGGAGATGCATGACCAGCGAGAGGGGCGGCGTGTGGATGATTTGGAGTCTGACTCACCTAGATCACAGTGCGACGGGCGAGGGCAGCCGCGGCTCGCGACAGCGAGGGTGACATTGCGGCAACGGTGTGGGTGCGACGGCGAATGATGCCGGCAAGCACAAGGGCGACATCAGGCCGCGGCTCGAGATGACGAGGGCGACGTTGACGGCAACGACGCTGGTGCGACAGCGAACGATGCCGGTCGGCGAGGGCGACGATGGAGGAAGGCCAAATCCAAATTGCGAGGAGCAAGGGCGGGTGCGGAGGCGATGTATAGGAAGGCAAAATTCTTCGCGAGAGGAGCGAGGGCTTGCATGGGGTGACTGCTTTGATTGGAGAGGAGATTAGGTTTCTTTTTTAGGACCGATTGATTTGATTGGAGCGAAGATTACGTTTCCTTTTTACCGATGCTGGGCATTACGATATCGTGACAGCAGGAGGCGGGAACGCAGCAGGACGATAGACCCACGTTGGAATGTTGCACCAAAAAGTGTCAACGCTTTGTTCTTTTTAGTTGTATAGGAGAATATATATTCTTCTCTATTAAATGAACGTAGCGGTTCTGTGCCAATTAATATAGCTCCAAACAACCCAATGTCAAGTTTTTGTGATTGGATGGCAAAATATATTTTATACAAAAAATAAAAGGAAAATTGTCCATGGATCCTCGTTCTTTGGTATTCAGTAGCTAATTAGACATATATTGCACAGTAAGATGTGCTGACCTGACAATGACAAGCTGCCCTTCGACCAACTTGTCCAAAGTCAAGTGCTCAAAGTAACACAAATTACAGCAATGCAAACGGAAAATGCAAAGAGCTTGAGCACCGAAGAATGTGCATGGAAGTTCTCTAAAAAGGGTACCTACTGTTTCCTCCTCTTTGATTTCTCCCTTTGCTTAGATGAACATGCTAATATTTTCATGAATAGTAGCATCATACCTGCAAAAATAGTATCTGTCAATGGCGTGACAAAGAGATCAGTCATTGATTTTCCAAGGGAATAAAGGCCTACCAGTCAAAATCTTTGCAAAAATGGAACCAATGCTCCACATATAAAATTATAGCAGGCAGCGATACCCAGCTCAAGTTGCATATATTATATTGTTTAAAACTGAAAATTGGATATATTAGAGAATAGAGGATGTATGAGCACTGCAAAAACTCAGATTGCACACATTACATTGTTTAAAACTAAAAACTTGATAAAAGATTTAAAACTGAAACTTGGAAACTCAGACTGCAAGATGACTAGGAGATAAATAGCACAACACTAAAAAAATAATGACGGTATGAAGTTTCATGGACAGAGAATGTTCAATTATGCACATTCAACATTGTAACTATTTTTTAACTCAACATTGTAACTGAATTGAAGCCACATACTTGATAATACTGCATTGCTTCTTATGTGTTCAGTTTTGAAACAAAATCAACATGTGCTATATTGCAAACTGACCTGTAAGCTTATATGTTTCTATCCAAAACCAACAAAGATTGGGGTTGAAAATCTATAGCTTCCAGCTAAGAAGGAAATCAAGAAAATTAGCACGCAAGCGGACGAGCAGAACTTGAATCATATGTATACTTTGCATGAGTACACCTTAATAAATTTCACATGGTTATCAATAATAACTTAGTAGACTAAACATTTCATAATCCTAAGCTTAGGTTAGCATCTAATACCTTCAATTTTGACACACACCGCTTTTAGTATGGACACCGGACCATAGATAAACATAGAAATTTTATTGTGATTATAAGAAAGGAGCATAACCGTTTATCTCTTGGCCATTTCCAAGAGCAAATTCATACGGGTCACCAGCTGTCATAGCTAGAATAAAAAACCGATCCATCAGTGAGTGCCCCCTGCAGCATATCAAGCCTTTTAGCTAAATGAGAGAGAAGAAAAAAGAGGAAAGCGATGCTGCAGGTGAAGTATCAAGTAGTGCTTTAATCAGACATGAAAGTCAAACAAGATACTGAATCTACAAAGATCATAATGCCAAGAAGCTAGCACACTTCTTCCTGCATAGCTATCTTAATTGGTTCGAGTTAAGGCATATATGTATATATGTAGCACCCATGAGAAAAACCCTTTAAAGCTACTGTCACTGAAAAATCAATGTGTAAAATACAGTAAGACTAAAAATATACATATCAGATACAACCACCTGGCCAATGAAGCCCAAAAAGAAAATCAGACCTAAGAAATAATGTTAAATGAAAGAAAATTCAAGTATCCATGGTCTATTTCAACAAGTTAACATTCAGGAATTGTAGACATGTATATATATCATGTTCAGTTGACCTAAGTTAAAAGGATAATTTTCTATATGCCCTTGTTCCATATCCCTAAAATGCCACTGAGAAATGCATGCTCATATCATGCTCTACACCCTTAATCAACCGATTGTTGTTGTGTAAGCTGAGTCAGTTTGATAAATACTACTAAAAACTGCCGGTGACACTTGCAGAGCAGGAATAACACACAATAATATTTGCCCCGTTATGAATTCCATTTCAGTTAACTACAGCAGAACTTTCAAAAATTAACACACAAAATTGTTCATGCTTACAGTAGCACCACTGCACATTACAGAGGCAAAATTCAGTACAACAAATTGGAAGTGACATGTGAGCATCCTTTAAAATAGATATACCTATGTAATAGTGTCATGTCAATAAAATGTCAATGCATAGACTGCTGGATACAAAATTCATTAGAGCCAAAGAATACTTCTGAATGAATATTCACCATCACAAACTGAGCCTAAAAAATAATCTAATTTGCTAGGGACTGAACCACATGCATGTCAAAGCTAAATTTCCAGTGACTGAACAATGCGCATACAAGTAAATTCTTCAGGACGCCCCATTCATTCCTAAGCTGAAAGCAGGGGCAGTACTGATTTTTTGACTGGACAATGCGCATAAAAGTAAATTCTTTAGGAAGCCCCATTCATTCCTAAGCTAAGAGCAGGGGCAGTACAAGTAAATTCTTGGTGCAGTGGCAGTGTGCCACCAAGGATAGCCAGTGGGGACATGAAGTGGTTGTCCATTGAGCGATCTAAACATGACAGTTTGATTTTGGAGAAAAGGGTTAACTTCTATCTAACATATTATTATCTATAAAATATTTGTCCAATGGAACTTACAGGAAATGTCATGGACAGAGTGCTGGTTTTGGTGGCTTTGCCGCTGCTATGTCCAAGCTTCCAGTTTGGGTAATGAATGTTGTTCCTGCAAATCACAAAAAAAAGAATGTTGTTCCTGCAAATACAATAGAAAATAGTCTTGATGTCATCTATGAGTGTGGTTTGATTGGAACATACACTTAATGGTAATGTTAATGAAACCTTTTTTTCTAGAAATAAATTGATACTCCGTAACTATACAGTCAGATATACAAAATAACTCTACATGTTGCTTCTTAATATAGTTTCAGGTGCCTTCTCTACTTATCCACGAACATAACATCTGATACATGGTAATGGAATCTTCAGCACACATTGCAGTAGCCGCTGAGAAAGATTTGGGATCCAAGGAACATGTCAGTGAACCGACACCATGGGAAGAGACCAGGGATCCGCGCGGACAGAAGGGATCCTGGCTCCGTGGCGAGCGATCCGCGAGAAGGAGAGAAGGAACGCAGAGATCTCGGCGAGGGAGCGGGTTTACCTGATCTGGATAGCCAATTTATAAATACTTACAAATCAGTGACATTGAGGTCGTCATTAATTAATTTCCAGAGCGTTGTATCAAAATTAGATATGTCAGCTAGCTTAACTGCAATTGAGACGCATTAATGTCAGCCATTTGCACTAAATAGAGAAGAATCAGATAAGGGCACGAGAGTTCCTAAAATAACGACTAAGTAAAACTGGGACAGGAAAACTGATTCTTCAAATAGCTAGCAATTAGTCATCCATACAGTGAGAGAGCGGGACTTTGTTTCGAAGCCTAAATGACATAACGCAAGAGCCCAGTCCAACCAACCATACCAAGTGACACGAATGAGCTAAGTTTAGTGATGGATTTGGGTAACAATGAAAAAATATACAGGAGACTGACACATACGATTTGATATTTCCATACAAAAACAGTAGGGTTAGATGATAGAGATGAAGCAAACAGCTACAATGCAAAATCATTGTAAACTTGGTAACCTGTTTATCAATCTGTGGCGCTTTTTTTTCTTCATACATACCCCTCACCAGCCTTATATGGAATCGACACATCCAGACAAACCCTACTGAACTAAACATATCCACGATCTCGTTCTCTGCCTGTAATTCACATACACACAATTGGCATTATCTGCTCTGGAGAAAGAAAAAGAAATGGGAACAGTGACCACTTAACCAAGCACTATCTGTACTGTATATATCTAAACTCAGAAACTCTGTAGCTTCTCATGTTGCACCCCTGAAATGAATTTTCGGAAACTATTAAAAGTAATGCCCTGTATATTTAGAAAGTATTTTTGACTTTCAGATTGTTGTTACCACTGACATTACAAAATGCAGAAGGAATAACCAGGATACAAAGCAAAATTCTCCAAAGGTGCAATAATGTGAATGTCTGAACATTGAACCAAATCAAACAAGAGTTGAATGACTGGCATTGACTATCCCTTTTTGCTAACTGAAGCTGAGAACTTGTTCAATGACTATTGTCGTGTGCATAATTCTGAACACGGATCATCAACTAAAACTAAATTAAATTGCACAAATTTGTACAAATGAAATCCCTATTATTAGCTATGATGGTAAGAACACGGCACTGCAGTCCACAATATTTTTTTTCCTCCAAGTAATTGTACGTGAGTTCATTAGAGTACATCTCTCTACTGAGATGGGTTTCATGTTGGCAAAAAGAACAAGAAATCAAATAAAGTTCAAATTCAGATATTTATCCACTCATGACTATTGCACAGCTCCAGTCAGCCTCTGGTTGGCCTGGAACAGAGATCACAACTTTTCCATGCCTAGCTATGGGATGCAAGAACACTAACCCTGATGAAGACGTGTATTTTCCATGTCACAGAGAGACCCGTTAATGCTATTGACCTCTCTCCTACACATGATACAATATGTTCCTCTTCACAAACTCATTTATACACGTCTTTTCTATCCACTTTCCCTTGCCACATGGCAAATGTGAAAAGCATAAAGTGCATGTCAGCCTGTGTAATATTGACACATTGTCATGAGCTTTGTGTCCAATCTGCGTGAAGTAGCATGGGGTCTGTCTAGATGCCCAGGTTTTGTCTGCACTGCTGAGCTAATTGTTTATTTAGGTGAGTTCTCTTGGTCTTTTATCAGGATGCAACTGTGTGCCTAAACACTTAGTCTAGACTTGCAAAGTTGCAAGTATGTCACCTTCATTAGTTTATTTCATATAAAAATATCTGAGAGCTGGTAGTAGATTTTGCTAAAAAAACATGTATAATCACCTAGCCTCTTCAGCCTAATAGCTATAACTCAATAACCTATTATCTTTATATTTTTTCAGGATGCAACTGTGTCTATGCATTTAGTTGAGATTTACTTTGGATAGCAGGTCCATCTCGAAAATACTCTTGTTCCTTTTTGATAGAAGAGTATGGATGATGCTCCGATTGCTAAACTTATTGATTGTAAATAACCTTTTAAATTATCAAAGGCACCAGATAAGGAATAATACTTTTTCCTTTTAGTATCCATGTACTTTCCAGTCATTTAAACACTGTGATTGTTGAGGCCGACTATTGCAAAGAAATGATAGCGTAGGCTGTCAAGTTTGTTGCACGGTGGTTATGCTATACTGCTATTTCTTATACGTCAAAGGAGTACTTGGTGAAAGCATCCTTGGTGGACACAACAATATTTTTAGTTGTATAATTTATCAATTACTTATGCCTAATGTTTCATATCAGTAAGCAATTTTGCTTGTGCAGAGTGTAAAAACTATAAGGCATGTGATTGAAGGAGACAAGTAACAAAATAAATGGCAGCAGGAAGGGGTTGGCACACCTGGTGGCAGCAGCGAGCGATGGTGTACGAGGCGTTGAAGAAGCTAGGGTCCGCCGCGATGGAGTCCTCAGAGCAGTTGCAGATGGCGAGGGCGTGCAAGATGTGCGAGGCCTCCTCCACCTGCTTCCTCTAGTTCTTGCTGCTTCCTCTTCCGCGAGCAGGATGTGCTTCCTCTAGTTTCGCTCAACGGGATGCGGCGTCATGGCTAGAACAAATAATCACAAACTCCTTTGTAACAGATAAGATCATAAATACCCGACCAAAGCTTCAGGAACAGCAACTTCTACCCTCATCAGGTGCTTTATTCAATCCAAGCACGAGTCATATGTTGAAAAAGTCATAGGATGTTTCAATTGCACAGTATACAAAATTTCCACATTTCATATAGAAATGCTGACACTTTTTAAGGAGGGGTATTTGGATGAGCTTCTCATTCATTAAACAACACCTTTGACAAAACAGTATGCTGCTACTTTGCTAGTCATATCATAAGCGTTGCAAGCTAGTTACGAGGTATATAGAATATAGACGAAATCAGAAATCTGCAGGCCTCGGTTTTCTATGGTTAAACCTCAGGTTCAGTCGCAAAACATCTAGGAAAGATGGAGATGGAGACATAGGACGGAGGACAAAGCGGTGAGGGGATTCAGGTACCTGGTGGTGACACTCCAGCGACCCAGATCCGAGAGAAGCTTGACCTCGCGCCGCGGATCCATGGTCGCCGGCATCTGACGAGGTAGACGGGGTGGAAGCGGATGGGGCGCACCGCGGGGATGAAGGATGATGCGCCACTGCGGGGAGGAGGAGCCGCGCCGCGGGGCGCGCTACAGGGAGGGATGGAGCGCGGGGTGCCTGGAGGGGTGGAGCTCGTCGCGGAGGCAAACCGGAGAGGGCGGGCACGACCACCTACGGGCGGGCGCGGGCGTAGGGCGGGGGCGTGCGGTGGCGGCGCGGCCACCTGTGGGCCGGTGCGGGCAGGCGTCGGCACAGCCACCTACGGGCGGGGCGCAAGCGGCGTCGTAGCCAGCTCCGGAGGGGCGTCAGCGCGGCCAACTGCGTGAGGGCGACGATTGGGGTGCTCCAATGCGGAGGCGGGCAGATAAATCGCGGGATCATGGATGAATTGCGGGAGCGCTTTCCTTTTAGCTATTTCTTTTTAATGTTGTTGAAAGAGACGGAGCGAGGTTACGGGGCAACACAGCAGGCAAAACGATGGACCCACGTTGGAATGTCGTACAAAAAATATCTACGCTTTGTTCTTTTTAGTTGCAGGAGACTTACGACAACTTTCGCTTGTTGGTCTCTTTTGCAAATATAAAATACAGAAATACCATAAAATCATAAAAAGTCATATCAACCTCGACAGTATGGGGCAACAAGCAACCTAAAAGGAGATGGGACAAAGAAGTGCATGCACTAGAGGGAAATAAATGGGAACGATGTTGCTAACCAACCAGAAAAATCTCATAGATGTATATATTAAAAAAAACTACGGTGGAGAAGCAAATTAATATTAAAAAAACATCTTGATCCCAACTTCGTCCACCTCCCTCGCTTCCCTCCTCGCGTTCCTTCTTCCGTTCGCCACCGACACGGCGACACCGCGTGCGCTCGCTCTCTATCTCCCTACCTCCCTCTCTGTCTGCGACGTCTGGGTGGGCTACCGCCGCCGCCGCCCTACCCCAGGTGGTGAGGCCTTTGCCTACCTCTTCGCCGGCGATGAGCACCCACCAGGTATTCCCACCCCTTTTCTCTTTCCTGTCTGCTGTGCGAAACCGAGTTCTCAATTTTTTTTAAAAAAATTGAGTTCTCAAACTCTAACCTAAAACTATTTGGCTATTTGATGCCTACTAAGTTCTAACTTTTTGCAAAAATTAGCCATGTGTCTCTTTACTAGATCCGCCCCTGGTTGAGATCTGATTATATCTGTCCTCTCAAACAAATAAGAAGTCATGGTATAATGGTGTGAACATTTTTCAGGTGGTTAGCGAGAATTATGCCAATCCCATTACATGCTTCTTCCATGTGCTATTCAAGGTAAACCGCTTGCCATCTCATGCATCTTACATTGTGTTTTACTGGAATTATGATATACTACTACGTTTTAACACTTATTACTAATTCTTATGTTTGCTCAAAGGCGGGGGCGCTGGCCTTCTACATCCTTTTCTCGCTCTTTGTGAAGAGCTTCGTCGTCATCTTTGTGATCACGGTGCTCCTCGCAGCGCTCGACTTCTGGGTGGTCAAGAACGTCAGTGGCAGGATATTAGTTGGGCTGCGGTGGTGGAATGAGATTGACGACGAAGGAAACAGTGTGTGGAAGTTTGAGTGCCTTGATGGGGAGGTCCGTGCCTGCTTTGCTTGTGATGTTAATCCTACTGTTTTTTGTGTGAAATTGTTGCATGTTGTAACTTGAGTGTTCCGTGCAGTCTCTCGCTCGGATGAACAAGAAGGATTCGTGGCTGTTCTGGTGGACTCTTTACTTGACTGTGAGTGATGTTATCTGTTAGAAAAGAATGTCATGGTGATATGGTTAGAGGCCAAGATTGAACAATTTAGAGGAGGGTGCTCTTGCCTTGTGGTTGCATAGACATGTGCACAATGGTGCATATATGGTGAAAATTTAGACCTAATTATTGTTTAAACATTTTTAGGGGGTGCAAACTTCAATGTAGTTTTGCCCCCTGGTGATGGTGTACACAATAGCTATTTGTTAGATAGGCGTCATGGTGTCCGAGATTACTCATTAGAAACTGCTGTTTGTGATCATCTTTTTATGAACCAATAAGTTACGAATTACTGAATTAGGAGCGGGGAAGGCTATAATCCTTATGTGTTTATGCTACATGTACAAATGTACCTGGCTGTTTCATTTTTCATTTTCCCTTGTTCCTTAGCTGTTCATGTCCATTATCTACTTAGTTGTGTTTAAGATGGTCCTATTTCCCAATGGGTTTCATAAAATTACATGATTTAATTGGACAAAGGTTAACAAATGCACCTAACTCCAACTATGGTTTAATATCCATTGGGCATAAGTCTTGTTAACAACTTAATATAGGTGCAACATTTTATGGTTGATGGTCAAGTATGTGGAGACTGTATTGTTCTCTACTTCTCATCAATTTATTGATTTATTCTTTCACATTTTTCTTGGGCTAAACACTTGAAACTTGGTAAGTGGTACATCTTGCATGAATAAAAAAAATACTTGTAGTAGATTCTAGCTTATCACTTAAAGCACAGTCTCTGCGTCTCACAGCTTTTCCTGAGACGGAAAAAAACGGCCTCTTCTTTCTTTTCTTTCTTTTTTTTTTGCGATTTTTGACTGTTCCTGGTTCCAATATGCCATCATATGCACTTAGTTAGGGTTTTTGTGATAGTATCTTTACCTTTACAAAAGCTGGCTGATCCGTCTGTTCTCTTGAGAAGATGAAGTCTTAAGGCTTAACATTGTAACTGAGACCAGAGAAGGGTCTTACATTTATACTTGAGGGTGATCCATTAAAGGTTTTTTATTGTCTGTTCTGTGTTACTGACCAATAGATAGTTTTTCTAGATACATTGCTTTCACTATACATCTGGACAGTGTATATCTAAGTGCATAACAAAAGCCATGAATCTAGAAAAGCCAAAACGTCTTATAATTTGAGACGGAGGGAGTAACTGATGTGTTTTAGAATATATATAAGCAAAACAAATCTCTCCATGTTTCAGGCTGCTGCATGGATCGTTCTTGGTATATTTTCACTCATCAGGCTTGAGGCTGATTACCTTCTTGTTGTTGGAGTTTGCTTGAGTCTAAGCATTGCAAACATTGTTGGCTTCACCAAGTGCAACAAAGGTGAAGATATATTGCCCGAGTTATTTTGCTCTGAACTGATTGGCCTCTCATAAACTGTTGACTGAATCAGATAGACGGTTTCCTATCAAAACTAAGCAAATAATAGTTCTAAAGCTAATAATTTTCAAGTTTGCATGGTTTCATTATGTTCAATAATGTGCAAGCCATTCAGCTTCTTGGTTTGCTGTCCAGCACTAGAGTTTGGTATGTTACAGGAAAAAAATTCATCAGCTATATGCTTGTTCTAGGTTTTTTTTTTAACCTTCACTATACCTATATTGTTTTCTACACAGTATTCTGCTGCTATTTCTAATAAAAATATTTTTATTTGAGTCCTGCCTATTCATGTCATATGGGTCTCTGTTGGAGACTTGGAGTGGAGATAGAACTTTTACCTTGAAAGCTTTCCACAACTCTGTACACAACCTGAGTTTTACCAAGTAAATCTAACATATGGCATTGCCATTATTGTGTAACAGATGCCAAGAAGAACATCCAGACTTTCGCTCAAAATGCACTCGCTTCCCGTGTCACATCGTCGCTGCAGTCAGCATTTGGAGTCATCTGAGGCCCCACATGGAGGCCCTGATTTTAGTATATTACTCACAGCGGTATACAATTTGTCAAAAGGATGAGTTTGCATTCTATGTTACTGGCTTTCCTCTGATTGCAAGGATGTAACTCTACCAGCGTATTGTACTGTCCCGTTATCATACCTTTATTTTTTTACACCCCCCCCCCCCCCCCCCCCCCCCCCCCCCCTCCCAATACAACAAATAGGTCGATTTTGATGTGAGTACCACAATCCTTCGGTTTAATTTTCTTGGATGATTTCTCCATGAAACATACACTTGTCTCCTGCACTGAGGAACATTCTCTGCATGACTGCAGTAAACATTCACTTATCTGAATCTGATAACCAATGCAGAAATGATTTGTTGCTTAAACTTGTTCGGTATAATATATGTAGCTATGATTTTTTTTCCTCATCTACTAATACAGAGGAGGGAAAAGCAATACTCCGTATAGTACAAGCCCACTAGATTGATAGACCCAAGACGGCTAGACGCCAACGAAGATAGTAGTGATGAGAGGCCTAACTACTGGTCTGTACTGAAGATAGTGATGAGTGGCCAAACATTTCATTGCTTTCTAGTACTATTTTCAAATTAGAAGGAGATGGCGAAACACATCATATTTCCTTTTGGAGCTTGTAATAACTATCATAAATAGTCTATATACGTACACCTCAAGGTACAAAATCTTTGTACTCTGCACCACAAAATCCAAAAAAAGACACCAAATTAACTTAAGCTTGCAATTGCAACTGATCATTCCCATTGCTACTTTGCCTTCTGTAGTTCTGTGTAGTGTGTACAAGGAGTCAATCGACGTCAAGAAACAGCCTGATGCAACATCTCCTCCCTCCAACCACGACAGCCTTCATCGTCTTCTGTTCATCACCATTACCCATCTTCCATTGACGTGGATCCAAAGGTCACGACTCGATCAATGATCCAATCCGCATCAAGAGTCTGACGCTTTCCTGGATCCGCCATGGATCAAGCTCGCCAGCTTCACCCTGGGCTTGGAGTACTCCCCGCTCATGGCAAGCTTGGCAGCAAGGCCACTGCCGAAATCCGTGAAGTGCACGCCGTCCCAGCTGACCACCTTCGCCTCCGGCGGGCACAGGTCGCCGCAGCCGGGCTTTCCCTGCTCCATGTTGTACGGTGGACCGCCGTTGCCACAGCACACCATGAACGGCCACTCGATCCCTGAAGAAGAACAGCTAGAGCATAAGCCAAAATGAAATGGCTTTTCTGAATGCCTGAATCTTCAGAATTTTCTGATTCTGAAGGAAGAGGATTTGCTGTTCATCTCGTACCGTATTTGGTGTGGTTGGCGACGAAGTCGTACTTGATAGCGAACATGTCGGTGTAGACGACGGTGGCGCCCTTGAGGTGGAACCGGAGGTCGTCGCAGAGCTGGCTGAGCTTCCTGTTGTACGCCTTGGCAGCCCTGTTGACGCCGGCGAGGCAGCCGTGCTTGTCCTTCTCGCCCTTATTCTCCTGCACCACCAGCGCCGGCAGGCACCCCAGGGCGCCGGTGCCGTGGATCCAGAACTTCCTCGCTCCATTGTCATACAGAATCTGTGAATTTTGCCAAGAGAACAGAGATATGCTTCTTTGTCAGTCAGTGTATGTATGCTGGACGGGATTTTTCAGAGTGGTATGTTGGGTACTCACCGAGATGGCTTGTCTGACCTCGCCAACGATCTCTGTGATCTTCTTGTCCCACTGATCGGACGGTGCGTGCGCCACACCAACCATGTCGTTGTGGCCGATGTCCATCATGTACAGAGCATTCTCAAACCCCTCCTTGCTCACCGGGCCTTTCAGTCCTGATGGAAACACATTCAGGTTCAGAATTCAGTATTCAGCATTTCAGGTATTTTATCATCATCCAGATGAGAGTATGAATGAGATGGCAACAAACCTCGTTCAAACATCTCAAGGGATCTGTGCCTGAAGTAGACGAACTGGTCGACCTGGACGTTCAGGGAGTAGTCAGAGGCGCCGTGGGTCACCGTCGAGCCCGCCATGGCGAAGTTGACGCCGTTGCTGTAGTCTGAACCAATTCCCTTGAGGTATGGATTCAGCTCATGCGTGCCCAGACTCTCACCTGAAAATTTGAGGTGACCCTACTAAGCCATGAGTGAAAAAACAAGAAACCATTAACAAATTTAAGCTTTGGATAGCACGGTAAGTGCAGATTTGCTATGTGTTACTAATCCTCTGTCACAGTAGCATTTCAGATTGGTGTGTCATTGCTACATTTCAGATCATGAACAGAAGAGATAATGCACAAGTACCCCCACCACGTGCATGCGTCTCAGATCTCAACCATATATGCAGATGCAATGTTTGTACTTGATAAGACCAGTTGAAGATTAAAGCTTTCATGACCACAAACTGAAAGTGCAGATGCAGCTTGTCCGGATGAAGCATCCGTGGACCATGACACAAATGCCTTTTTGTTCTCCCAATTTACACTTATTACTGAGGCAAATATACATTATACCCAAAAAAGATCACAAAAAAAGAAAGAACTACTACTACTTTGCCGTCACGTAAACACACACGTTCATTTAAACAAGAGTATCATTGAGGGGATCAGCATGTGCACTCGGATAAGATAAATGTGATGCAATGTGACAAGCATGAACTTCCACATGGGTAATATACCATATATGTGGCAGGATCATGGCATGCATATTGCGTATTTTGTAATTAAAGATGCAAGTTTAAAAAAAATAGTCAACGACTTTGTTTGCTGTCAGCGAGTAGGAAGACTTCTTAAATTATTTTCAACAACCAAAACTTGTCTAAATTTTAGAAGAAGAAAAAAAAAACGCAACGATTTGAAGAATTGTACCTTTTCTTATGACAACAAGGTAGCAATACAAACATGTAAATAAGCTGGCAAAAATGATCCATTCCAGTTCCAGTCTAGATAAGCACAGTTTGACGATGCAGCTGAATGATGCTCTGCACCCTGAACTCCTAATATTTTGTACAAGCACTAACTAACGTTGACAGAGCCAGACAAATAAAGAAACCATGTGACTGGTAGGTTTACAGCTCCATCTGCCATCGCCAATGCCACGGCACTAGTTGCAGTGTTTCCGGTGATGTTAGCTGTTGACTCAACAACTTGCTAATCGGACAAAATAGGAGTAAGAAACAACTGATAAGCCAGCAGTATAACAATCACCTTGATTACCACCCCATCTGTACTCACACTATCCTTTTGTTTTGGTTAGATCTAGTCTAATCTCTTTACCCCATATCGAGCTATAACCTAAGGACATTTTTATTGATGATAACACAAGGATGTTTGGTACTCCGGTCCATGCCAATGCAAGGAGAAGAAGAAAAAGATATGTCGAATTTACCAAGACACACTTTGTGTGAAGAAGGAAGCATCAAACACAAGATGGTCGTCCAACAACCTTTGTCTGGTCTGCACACAGAAAGAGGCAGGCAGGAAAGCACAAGAACCAGTCTCGCAAATGGACCAAGTTTGCTGAGACAATCAAGGGCAGATTTTCACTCTCAACCCTGCAGATAACCTAATTCGACATTCCAGCCAGCCAAAGGTTTTCCATCTCTCTCAAGTCTCAACTGACTGGAGAAAGGACCAAAGAGGGTGATTGGGCACATCACCACATGACTACATGAGGCCTCTGCTTCAACCACCGAATAGCACCAATTTTTAATCCCCCTCTTCCACATCGGCGGCAACATGGGTTTCATTGACCTCTCCCAACTTGTTAGCCACCACGATCCACCAGGATCCACCAACCATCTTCTAGCTGTAACTCTCCTTAGCCCGATTGATTGACCTGGTAAAATCGAGAGCGTATAGAACAGAGGAATTTAACATAAACCTATGATTCATATCGGATTGAGGAATTCACTGCTCAATTAGGGATGCTAGTTGCCAGCGTTTCCAAAATCCAAATCGCACCAAGCAGCCAGCCAGCCACCTAACAGTTTATCTGGTTTTCGTGTGCAATTATGTCCTCGGAAGCGCAGCGAAATGATTTTATTAATTTTACCAAACGGCAGAAGAAGCGGTGAATTAATGGTGAGTTTAATCAATGGAAGTATGGGGTGGAACTCACAGATGAAGTCAATGATGACGCGGCCGTCGGAGAGCCGGCCCGTGGGGTGGTGGAAGTAGGTGCGGCCCTCGGGCGGCATGATCCGTATCCCGCCGGCCGCCGCCACGCCGCCGGTGTCGGAGTTGGAGTCGCCGAAGTTGAACAGCACCAGCGGCGGCCGCCGCGCCTGCTCCTTCTCCTTCCGTGCCACCGGCGGTGATGCCGCGGCCAGACCGCCGGCAGCGGCGCCGCTGCTGGCGGTGCTGCTGCTGCTGCCGGGGGCGGCGGCCGCCACGGAGGAGCCGAGGTTGTGGCGGACGGCCACCATGGCCGCCGGCGACATGAAGGACAGCGACAGCACCATCACGGCCACCACCACCGCCGCCAGCACGCAGAAGTACTGCAGCGGCATGCTGATCACCTTCCCCCCGCCGCCGCCGCTGCTGTTGGCGCCGTTGCCGTTGGTGGCGCCTGCCATGGCGCGGTCGTCGTCGATCTCCACGCTCAGAGTCAGAGGCCTCGCTTTCAGCCTCCTTGATGGATGGATGATATTGTCTCTCTATAGCTGTAGCTAGTCCCAAGATTCAACAACTGTGAGAGAGCATACATACGTGTTCACATTATATGCTTTGCAAGATTCCAAATTTCGTCTTGCACTCTTTTTTTATTAGTAATAATATAAGTAATTTTGAACTAGCTAGAGACGTGGTCGTGTTTAAGGGTACATCAGTAATTACATGTTAGAGGTTGGTGGTCATCGTACTTAATTAATGCTAGTTAGATATGGATATGGCCATGGCAGGCAGAAATGGAGGTGACTGGTTAAGTTGAGTTTAAATTAATCTAGAGCTGGCCTGTCAGAATGTGGAATTTATAAGATTTCCACAGAAAAAAAAACAATTTCAATCTCACAAGTTTCTGTAAAAATTTATCGTGTAGCAAAGATTTTTATAAAGTCCTGAACAAGGGAGAAGTCACATGATCCAACTCGAGAAAATGCTATGACAAATTCACTTTTTTTTTTTGAAAATGATTGACTGTGGCTCATTGCTACAATGACACCAACGCAAGACTAATTAATTGTATTCTGTGGAAATAAGATAATTGTTGTTCAGGTCGTGTGCAAGCAAAATTATTGGACGAGGGCTAGGGGTGATGGTTGAGTGTTGACGAAGCCGGAGTGACGGCGGCAGGGATTGGATGTACACTTAAGACTTGGTCAAAGGAAGTGTGACAGGGTGGCCATGTCATCCGCTATTAGTTTTCTTAATTAACCATATGTATACATGTACCCCGTCACACATACATGGACGGGACCATATGGGCTTATTTATAATCAATGTGCTGAATTATATAAAAGATTTGCATTCCAGTTTTTCTTTATGGTCCAAATTTCTAGTGATGTTTTTTTGGCCATTTGTTTGTTGTTTCCAGGTAGCTAGAGCATGATTGGTCCCCTTCCCTCATAAAATGCATAAATGTATTTTTAATAAACGCAGGAATTTAAAATGAGAGAAACTGCCCAGTCTAGACTTCATCTGCTTTTAATATATCGGCAGCTTTCCTAACTCAAAAAAAAATTTTTTAGAGAAACTCACGATAGAAGAAACAAGTTTCCACTGTCGTGGGTCTATTGTGTGAAGCAGTATACCAACCAAATTGCACGAGCGTACTGCATCACATCATCTGTGCTGTGATAGGCACACGCATGGCAGCGACTGGTGTATTATGGCTTGTGAGACCAGAACTAGTAGCTGTTAAGGTTGAACAGGCTTACAATCTTCATGCCATCTTATCTCTGACTGACCATGTCCTGCTGCTCTGTGAATATCATGTTGTTCTACTCAGATTCCAGCCAACAGCCAAGCAGTAACCGGCCTGTTCGCTGGTTGGTTTCTGGGCTGGTTTAGGCTGGCTGGTGCTGGTTTATTGTGAGAGAAAAACACTGTTGGCTGGCTGGTTTGGGCTGGCTGAAACCAACAAACGAACAGGCTGAACAAGTCCAATTTACCCTTCATGCAGGAGCGCCGCAAATGTGTTTAATTTGACACCGTCAGCTGAGGGAGGGCTTTCTATAATTTACCACTGCAAATTCTGTAATCTGCCGTGCCACTATGAGAACTAGTAATAAAGTTCACCAAGAAGTCATGCCATTAGAAAAAGCTTGATGATTTGTGTGTTTTGTACCTTGGTAAGGTTGCAATTTGTTTGTTCAGGATTCCTCAAAAAAATTGTTTGTACAGGACCTAGAGCCCACTTGACTTTATTCAATTTTCTTCTGACCATGGAAACGTGGCCAGACATGGCCAGGCCTGGTCTCAGTTTATGGCTCTTTCAGCTGCCATTATAAGCTGACTTATCAGATATGGTATACTATTTTTTCTCTTCCAATAAATCATCCATACAAATCAGCATAAGCGGCTTATACATCAGCCGAACAAAGCCTAATACTCCCAAAACTACGAACACACCCTCACGCTTGGACGCACATATCCTCCTCCATGTTTGGTCAGTATTACACCTAGTAATTGCAAGTCTTCATCATGGTTTTCCTGTTCATTATTAGCCCAATCCTCCTAAGAACTTTAGGGCTGTTATGATTTTTTTTTTCACAATGTTTAGCCAACAAGGGTCCCACTCAAGATAAATAATTCCTCGTATCTATAATGTTGTTTATCTATGGGCAGAGAGAGAGAGAGGAGGAGGAGAAGAAGAAGAAAAAATATTTTTTATTTCTCTTTGGATTGTCTATAAGCTCATGGTATCTTTTACTAGAGACTATTCTATGGACTAGTGTTATAATGTTTAGGTTATTGACGAAGACTATTTTAATCCCCATGAACCGCTTTCGAACAATATTATAGTTGTGCTTTGGTTCTGTAGCTTCGGTACTCTCTGTTTTTTCCTGCCCCTTTCTGTTTTGCCCTTTTTAGGGCCACAATTGCAACAGTTTTTTTTTTTTTTGAGAATCACACTTACAAGAGTTAGTTGGAGGGCTCGGTGAAGATTTTTTTTTTTTTTTTGAGAGAGAGGAAGGCGGAAGAAGATAGGATGAAACTCGGGCAACGAACCGTTATGGGCTTCATTGGGCCGATAATTTTTTCCTTAACGGGCCAGAGTCTTCATACTTGAGCCCGAGTCGACCACGGGAGGCACTGGGCACTTGTGTCGCTGGGCTGTCGGTCCGTCCGAGGCGCCGACCGCCGTCTCTCTCCTCCTCCGTCCTTTCTTCTGCGCCTCCTCCGTCCTCCCGCGCCGCCGCACCCACTCCAAGCACGCCAGCCGCGCGACGCACTTCGTCGTCCGTGTCTTTTCCTCCCCGCCTCCTCTTCTCCTCTCTGACAGTATTGGATTGACGCGCAGTGCCAGTGCATCGACATCGTCCATCTGGACCGGTAAGGAGGAAGCCTAGCTTCATGTTTGCTGGATATTTTCAGTTCTTTTTATTTTCTTAATTGATGAAGTACGATCTATGCTTGCTCTAGCACAAGTTACAACTGCCGTAGTGTCAGAACTCAGAAAAGTCCATATTCTACGAACTTCAGCGCGTGCTTTGTCGGTCTAAGCTAAGCTAGCTAGGTTCCATCGCCTGACGCCTTGCATATGCTCGATGAAATGCCCAGCCAGTGCCTTGTCTTGATTGGGCACTAATGTATCTTCCTTCCATGATCGTTACACCAATGGATTAGTGACACAGATGGAAAATATAGCACATGATTGTAGTAGCATACTTTCTTTCAAAATGATTGTAGTAGCATGAGACAATCTGATCACAATTCTGTAGCCTTGACGGTGTTCTTACGCATTCATATTTATTGGTACTTTCATTTTAACCCATCTGCCCTAGTTGGGGCAATGTCTATGGCACTTCTTTTTCTAAGCGATTTCTTTTCGTTTGATGAAACAGTGATGCCCTGACTTCTCTTTCGAGGATTTAGAGTGCACGATGATATTCCGCTAGCGTTATGCTCTTCAACTCGCCAAAAGCAGCAAAGCGAATTGGAGTTCAGTTCCTGTCAGTTGCAAGTGCAGAATGCTTTGGTCGAGATGTCTCTCCGACGCACTTTGCATCCCTGTTAAAGGAATGCAGGTCTGTGAATACAGTCCGTCAAATTCACCAGAAGATAATTGCTTATGGCCTTCTTTCTTATCCAGCATCGTTGCTGTCAGTGTCACTCCCACCACTTCCATCGCATTCGTATGTATCGCCAAAATCTTTGGGTACCGGTGTTGTAGCCTCCTATCTTGCTTGTGGTGCTACAAGCGATGCTCTCTCGGTGTTGGAGCGCGTCACGCCATCACCAGCCGTGTGGTGGAATCTACTCGTAAGAGAACACATCAAGGAAGGCCGCCTTGACAGAGCAATTGGTGTATCTTGCCGCATGCTGCGTGCTGGAACTAAGCCAGACCATTTTACTCTGCCATATGCGCTGAAAGCATGCGGGGAGCTACCTTCATACCGTTGTGGTAGCACATTCCATGGACTCATATGTTGCAATGGGTTTGAGTCAAATGTCTTCGTATGCAATGCATTGGTGGCGATGTATTCCCGCTGTGGTTCTTTGGAGGATGCCAGTCTGGTGTTTGATGAGATAACGCGGAAGGGAATTGATGATGTTATCTCATGGAACTCAGTTGTTGCTGCCCATGTTAAGGGTAGTAATCCGCGGACTGCATTAGACCTGTTTTCAGAAATGACAACGATTGTTCACGAAAAAGCTACAAATGAAAGGTCAGATATCATTAGCATCGTCAACATTCTTCCCGCATGTGCATCTCTAAAGGCATTGCCTCAAACTGAAGAAATCCATGGCTATGCCATTCGGAATGGCACATTTCCAGATGCTTTTGTGTGCAATGCCCTGATTGATACCTATGCCAAGTGTGGGTCAATGAAGGATGCACTAAAGGTTTTCAATGCAATGGAATTCAAGGATGTCGTTTCTTGGAATGCAATGGTTACTGGATACACCCAAAGTGGGAACTTTGGGGCAGCCTTCGAGCTTTTCAAGAATATGCACAAGGAAAATATCCCGCTAGATGTCATAACATGGAGTGCTGTAATTGCAGGGTATGCTCAGAGGGGATGTGGCCAAGAGGCCCTTAATGCATTCCAGCAAATGATTCTTTATGGCTCAGAGCCAAATTCTGTCACTATCATCTCTCTATTGTCTGCTTGCGCTTCCTTGGGAGCATTGTCTCAGGGTATGGAAACTCATGCATACTCTCTGAAGAAGTGCCTTCTATCCTTGGATAATGATTTTGGTGGTGACGGTGATGGTGAGGATCTAATGGTGCACAATGCATTAATAGATATGTACTCAAAGTGCAGAAGCTTCAAAGCTGCACGCTCCATATTTGATTCCATACCTCGAAGGGAACGTAATGTGGTGACTTGGACCTGTCATGATTGGTGGGTATGCGCAATATGGAGACTCGAATGATGCCCTCAAGCTTTTCTCAGAGATGATTTCAAAACCATATGCAGTTGCCCCAAATGCTTATACAATTTCCTGCATTTTGATGGCCTGTGCACATTTGGCAGCTCTTCGTACTGGTAAGCAGATTCATGCTTATGTCACCCGCCACCATGAGTATGAAGCATCTGTGTACTTTGTGGCAAACTGCCTTATCGATATGTACTCAAAGTGTGGTGATGTCGATACTGCTAGAAATGTATTTGATAACATGCCTAAAAGGAATGAAGTATCTTGGACTTCAATGATGTCAGGGTATGGAATGCATGGTCGTGGTAAGGAGGCTTTGGACATATTTGACAAGATGCAAAAGGCAGGTTTTGTTCCTGATGATATTTCCTTCCTGGTTCTTCTTTACGCTTGTAGCCATTCTGGCATGGTGGATCAAGGTCTGGATTACTTTGATATCATGCGTACAGATTATGGTGTAGTTGCCAGTGCAGAGCATTATGCTTGTGTTATTGACTTGCTGGCTCGCTCTGGGCGATTAGATAAGGCATGGAAAACGATTCAGGAAATGGCCAATGGAGCCTAGTGCAGTTATCTGGGTTGCATTACTTAGTGCCTGCAGAGTTCATTCGAATGTGGAACTTGCTGAATATGCTCTGAACAAACTGGTCAGTATGAAAGCAGAGAATGATGGATCCTACACGCTTATCTCCAACATATATGCTACTGCAAGGCGGTGGAAAGATGTAGCAAGAATCAGACAACTGATGAAAAAATCAGGGATTAAGAAGAGGCCAGGATGCAGCTGGGTCCAAGGTAAGAAGGGCACTGCATCTTTCTTTGTTGGAGATCGATCACACCCTCTCTCTCCAGAGATATATTCTCTTTTAGAGAGACTAATTGGTCGCATCAAGGTTATGGGTTATGTCCCCGAGATAAACTTTGCACTGCACGATGTTGATGACGAGGAGAAAAATAATCTTCTCACTGAACACAGTGAGAAGCTTGCTCTCGCATATGGGCTCCTCACAACTTCCCCTGGTTGTCCCATACGGATCACAAAGAACCTTCGTGTTTGCGGTGATTGTCACAGTGCATTCACCTACATCTCCAAGATTGTCGACCATGAGATCATTGTACGAGATTCCAGTCGCTTCCATCATTTCAAGAATGGCTCTTGTTCCTGCGGTGGCTATTGGTGATATCTTGTTCCTGTGAAAGCAGCAGGTGCAGAAGAAATACTAATGTTTTCCGAGAGAAAGAAATACTAATGTGATCAGGATTTTTCTCAGTAGGACTAATATATTCATGACTTTATTACAATGATTCACACAGACTTCTGGTTACCATTATTTTTCTCACTTTGGTTATAGTTCTTCTGTCACATGCACCTGCACTGGTGTTTATGTTGTTTGCCTCTCTTTATTCATGTCCTTATGTCTTATGTTGTTTGCACCTACACAGTACGCTGCTGTTTGTTCTCCTGAATAAGCCCTGCTGTTTGAGTTGCCATTAGGGGTTGATTCTTCTCTGATTAAGTAGTGATACTTAATAACCTTGTATCAGATATTCGCAGTGCCTGTGTTATGATTTTCTAATGGCTTACTGTTTCTACAAAAATTGAGCTGATTTTCCCTTTGGAAATTTGAAGACTGTATCATCTTTGTTCTCTTTCTACATTTTTTTTGAATGCAATGTTCTCTTTCTACATTTAATATAGCTAACACCAGAACAGACCTTTGATCGATGGGCATGGTGGAAATTTGTATTTTTATTTCATCAAAATTGTTTGTTTCGACTATTCCTTCTCAAAGAAAAGGGTATTTTTAGCGGTTCAATGTAATCACCTCACAATTGTCCTGTGTGAGACTTGGAGTTGATTTAGTCCATTGGTAGGTTCACTCAAATCCTGAAATGCAATTTAATTAAGGTTTGCTTCTATCATTCGAAGCTGTGAAAGTTGATAATTTTTACTAAAGCAGCAATTTGTATAATTGCTAAACTTCTCTGCAAGGGTTGAAGCAGCTGGCCTTCCTAAGGTGATGCCCTTTGTTCCATATTCTTCTCTGCATTAATTTGTTGCGTACTAGTATGTCTGAAGGTGTTTTTTTTTCCAGATTTGCTTGACATCAGCTGATTGAGGATTTGTTGCACTGACAGTCAAATTTCTTAACCATTACCTTCCGGGTTCGAGTCGCGGTCTCCTCGCATTGCACAGGCGAGGGTAAGGCTTGCCACTAACACCCTTCCCCAGACCCCGCACAGACCGGGAGCTCTCTGCACTGGGTACACCCTTTATTCAATTTATAATCAAAAGCCTGGAATGATGGGCCACCCTTGTGTCTTGTAACATCTTTGGGCCCGTCTACTGGGTTTATCTTTTGTATCAGGTGTGTTGTGTATGCTATCAGGCTTGTTATTTTGTGAACCCATTTTGTTTAGGCTTGAGATTTCTCTCATCTCTCATACCTTTTCTTTTGTTATTCCACAGAAACAGAGGATAGGGACTCAGAGAGAGTAAGGGTGGGATGTGAAAACTGAGACACGTAGTGCACCTACTAGTGCACCATTGGGCGAGCATCTCTCCAGTGACTGCATCGTTTCCATGCAAATCACCGGTGAGTGAAGAGAACTCCGCTTCTATTGGCTGCCTGTTGTTTCCCTCGATTTGTTTTCGCGTTGACTCATCAAGCTCTCCCTGCCTGCCCTGCCAAAACAGCACCAGATTGCTGTGGGTTAGCTTGTTCTTTGTTTGAAATTTGTATGATTAAGGAACTAGTAAATCTTAGCCCGGGACAAAAAGGGAACTAGTAAACCATTTTTAGATTTTCCCAACAATATAAGCTTACCAATGGCATTAAAATCGATATGAGAAGACATGGTGTAACTCCACTGAAATGTGTGTGCTCCAATTGGTGCCTCAGCATTAATTTACATAGGAACCCAATAATTTTATCTCACTTGTCACTTTGAAGTATTAATTACTGTTTATACATATATTTGAATTCGTCTGGATTTGAGTTGCCGAGCAACCAGCAGAAGCTGCTCGCTCAATTTAGTGAACACACTACTGCACAGCTACTAACTTCTGATATGATCCATGACTGCACGCCATCCAAAAGGCAAACTAAATGAAAAACTAAAATTCCCTGTTGATCAGTTCTGCATGTCAGCAAAGTCACTTGTTGTCCGCCAAGAAACCATGGCACCGGACTCACAGTTAGATGGCTCCGGTCGCCTATAGTTCAGCCTTGAAGTTTCCTCATTAAAATCAGCTCAAAACCAACAGACACACGAGTCTGCAGAACGGTAAGTGAGCCATCGCCTGATCAACAGCAAAACAGCAGTCCAGCATGTTTCAGCTAGCACTGTCCATCCGTCATATGCATCTGAGCATACAGGCTCGTTCGCAACTCAGATGCATCTGAAGTTGCAGCTCACAAACTAAAACCTGACACATTGATGTTACAGATCACAATAGCCTTCAAAAGCGCAGAGGATTTGTCGGGTACCAGGATAAGGGATACCCGGAAGAAGGAAGCTGATGGCCGCGAACGCTAACTCCCTCGGATAGTCAAGAACGTATCTTGGTCTCGCCCGGCCCCGAGTGTACGGGCTCCGTCTTGTCCGACCTCGAGGGTGCGGGATTCGGGTCACCCGACCTCGAGGGCGCGGGCTCCGTCTTGCCCAACCCCTCGGGCGAGAGCCCCGTCACGTCCGTCCCTGAGGGCGCGGGATCCACCTCGCCCGATCCCGAGAGCGCGGGCTCCGCCTCTCTCGACCCCTCGGGCACGGGCTCCGCCACGCCCAACCCCGAGAGTGTGGGCTCCGCCTCGTCCGACCCCTCGAGGGGGGATTTTGCCTCGCCCGACGGGAGTCCGCACCGCCCCCAACCACTACGGGTCTAAGAGTACGAATCCAGGGTCAAACTTCTAACGCCAGAAGGGGAGCAGGCGCGTCTTGACGTGACCTGCGACCATGACGAGTCATACCTAAAGACTCACGTCGCCAACAGTGTCGGGCGTGCCGACGCTATGCTATCTAATCTCCGTACGGCTTTCGACGGGGATATCTGCTCACCATGCCGCTCGTCGGGACAGAATGGAGCGCCACGACCAGTTGACGATGCCCCACGTACAACGCCAGTGATGAACAGGGCCGCGATGTGAAGCTGTTCCCGTCATCATCTACAGGACTGACGGGACCCGCGTAAAGGATATGATGGGCGCCACGACCCTGGAGGCCTTCTTCCTCGCTTTCTCTCTCTCTCACACACACTCTCTCTCTTTCTCTCGTGTAACTTGCGCCTTCCCCTTCATCTATAAAAGGGGAAGCTGGACGTCCCACAAAGGGCACGGCAAAAAACACGCTAAGACACCCAGACGTCTACACGCCTGCACACAACAACAACACTGAACGGCAGAACGAGTTCTGTGAGACTCAACTCCGTTCGACCCTTTCACCAGAGACTTAGGACCTGCTTCCTCTCTCGCCTGTTTGTAACCCCTATTACAAACAAGTGTCGGTAACACAAGTAGCCTCAAACTGGACGTAGGGACATTCCGTCCGAACCAGTATAAATCCTTGTATCCTCCGAGCACAGCCATCCGGGTCAGACGCGTAAATCGTAAAATTTACTAGCCGGTGATCCGAAACACCGACAGGATTCTTCACAGAATACTGAGTCCAGCCAAAATTCTTCAAACGTGACGCCACGTGCCTCACAATAGTCACTAAGGGTGTGTTTGGTTTTGAGATATTAGGGAACGGGGTGGATCCATCCCTATTTTCTGGAATGGGATCGTCGCACCTCCGTGTTTGGTTGAAGGGCCAGGTCTATCCTAATTTTTTGTTTGGTTGGAGGGATGGAAATGAATAGGAATAGCTCCATTTTAACACCATCAGCCACATCTGTTAGCAGGTCCCACATGTCATGCTCTTAGCCTTCTTCCTCCCCTATTCTGAACAAAAACCGCCGCACTCCCACATGGCTTGTAGGGCCTCGCTGTCGGCCACGGCGCCAGGCCGTGACGCCCCGCCCTCGACCTCCACACCTGTGTGGCCTGGCCTTGCCTTCCACATCCACGCAGCACAGGCAGAACACAATTCTATGCCTCATAGTAACATTATATTTGGAAGGGCAGGCCTGGTGCAGTGGTGAGAGCTATCTCACTGAGTCACTAGGTCGTGGGTTCGAAGCAGCCTCTCCGCAAATTTGCTGGGGAAGGCTTACCTCGGTTTTTCCCCTCCTCAGACCCCACTCATGTAGGAGCCTACGGCACTAGGTCTGCCCTATAGTAACATTATATTACTGATTTCACTTCTCTGAAAGCGTTTGGCGAAGAAGAACAACCCTAGATGCACTTATATTTCTGATCGGGGGAAGTATTTGTTTGTACCCTGGAAAGGTTGCAATATGTTTGGTACCTTGCGTATCAAAGGGAGCATGTGGAGCAGGGGCCAGAGAGTTCTCTTTACTGAAACGTGGGCACATCCGCACATATTCCCAAACCTGGTCCAGACTCACAAGTACAAACATGATGCATCACAGCTAGTGATTGGTCGTCTCCATCATTGTTCACTAACCTAACCCCCCCTTAAACGATTCCAGTACACTTTGTTTCTGTTTTTTTCCCCATTTGGATGAAGTGATGAGAATTCCAAGGAAAAAGCATGAAATATTTTAGATCATTAGATGCTCAAACATGTTAGACATTATGTTAGTGTGGAACATTGATAAAAGCATGTATCAATATGTTAGATATCCATCTCTGTTTGTCCCACAGATCGATAAAGACATGTCAGATACTCATCTCTATTTATTGACCCAAAATCCAGAAGAAAAGAATTATACATGGTACAGACACCTGCATCGCCATGTATTAACCCCTAGGATATACATATGCCTCGATTGTACAAAAAGAGAAGAAAACAAAAGGAAAGTCTTCTTCTACAATGGCTGTAATGTATGAAACTCAAAATAATTAAACTTTGGTGGGGTCAGTTTTGTTAGTAGTTTCATCTTCATCATCCTTGATAGGCCAAACTAAAGGCCAATTAAGATGCTGCATCACCATTAATCGTCGGATTTTGCTTTGGGGACGAGGCTGGTCATCTTGACCCTAGGAATGTTGTACTCGCCACTGAGCACTTTGGAAGCCACAATGCCGTTTGCAGCATCTGTGAAGTGAACCCCGTCCCAGCTTATGAACTTTTCGCCAAGCTTACAGAGGTATTTGTCCGAAGTCATGCAGCTCTCCTTGGGGTCATAGTTGTAAGGGGGCCCTCCATGACCACAACATGTCATCAATGGCTTCTCAATCCCTAGAAAAACAACAAGGAGAACAATGTTAGAACGCATGGAATCGAACGGTATACAAGTTTGATCTGAGACCTAAAATTGTGTCATCACATTATATATTGCTCCTGATTTCAAAATAATTTGCTTTCATCATGAAAAAGGAACTGTGGCAAAGGAATGGAGACTATAACAGATTAACTTACCGTATTTCGTGTGGTTGGCAACAAGATCATACTTGATAGCGAACATATCCACAAAGATGATCGTCGAACTTTTCAGCGTCAAACGCAGCTCATCCAAGGCTTCACTCAGCAAAGAATTGAACTTCTTGCAGACATTGTTGATGGTCGCGATGCACCCATGCTCATCAAGGTCGTGGTCGTCATCCCTCGGCATAGAAAGCTTCTGAGGCATGCATCCCAACGCTCCCGTCCCATGTATCCAGAACTTCCTGGCTCCGTTCTTGTGCAACCTCTGCAGTTTTATTTGCAAGGATATATACAACGATGATAAGTTATTACGGAGTGAATAAATAGTGCGTAAGAAGATTCTTGAAAGGAAATACTAGTCGGAGTTCAGAGGTCATCAGATGTAGTAGAAGCAATGTACATCGGATCTGTGAGTAACGTTTACCTCGATGGCTTTCTTGATTTCAGCAATTACTGGGGGAAGCTTTTCGAGCATTGTATGGTAGGGCAAGTGGAGAACACCGTTTATATCGTTGTGCCCAATGTCCATGGTGTATATAGCATCTGGGAACGCCTTCTCATCAATTGGGGCAGCCTCACCTGGGAGGAGATGGCCAAGACCCGTCAGATAAGAAAACCAGAAGAATTAGTTTTTTTCATTCATTCCTCAGTTTGGGTAAAAGGTTCAGGGAAGAGAAAAAAAAAAGGAGACAGTTGTTTGATAAAGAAAAAACAGAAACAGAAGCGATGAAGAAAGCAAACCTCTCTCGATGAGGTCGAGGCATCTCTCCTTGAAGAAGACGAACTGGTCCACCTGCACGTCCAGCGAGAAGGTGGTAGCTCCCGGCGTGGCCGTGGAGCCCGCCATGGCGAAGTTGACGCCGTGGGAGTAGTTGGAGCCCAGCGGCTTCATGAACGGGCTCAGGTGCGGCGTGCCCAGGCTCTCACCTGATTCGGAGACGGGAGTGTCAGCAAAAGCCTCAGTCAGTTTTTTTTTCTGTAAAAAAAGAATTCGAGCCAACTGGTACAGACTGCCAGATTTGATTGCATATAGTAGAGGAATGTCGAGGAGATTATTTTTTTCAGTCAGGCCCTGTTTAGATTGAAACTTTTTTCAACCTGATAAATAGTACCACTTTCGTCTTATTTGGTAAATATTGTCCAATCGTGGACCAACTAGGCTCAAAAGATTCATCTCGTGATTTTCAACTAAACTGTGTAATTAGTTATTTTTTTACCTACATTTAATACTCCATGCAAGCGGCTAAAAATTGATGTGATGGAAAGAGAGTGAAAAAACTTAGAACTTTGATGGGATCTAAACAAGGCCCCATTTGGAAAGGCAGGAAAGCTCTGCGTGCGATGCTTTTGCAGCACAGCAGGCCCAGAAGCGGCGGCATCCGTGGAATGCTGGAAAGCGCGTCGGAGACAGCACACGCATGGTGGCTTCTTTTAGACAGGTAATAAAGGAATAATACAGTAATGATAACTATGCCTTGTTTAGTTCCTTCAAACTCCTAAAAAATGCACTATGCAAAAAAAAAAAATCTTCGTCACATCAAACTTGCGGTACATGCATGGAGTACTAAATGTAGACGAAATTAAAAACTAATTGCACAGTTTGCTTTAACTTTGCGAGACGAATCTTTTGAACCTAATTAGTTAATGTTTGGACAATAATTCACAAATACATACAAAGTGCTACAGTAGAAAATCTTCGCCGTGTAAAGTTTGCCTGCGCAAACATTGCCCAACTAAACACCGCCTATATTGCTTGAACATGCAGTTCATGCCTGCCCGACCGAGCTGCATTATCAGATTCCTTCCAAAGGTGGCGGTGCTTTCATACACTGTGCTCTCTGCGAATTGAAGCTGCTTTCTCACAGCAGAGAAAGAAAAGACCAAGTGGCCATGTGCAGGCGCAATTGTTGCCTAATGCCAGCATTTCTGTTTGAGTCTTTGTGACTGAAGAGTAGAGTAGAGTACACTACAAGTACGTGCACTGTAGTAGTAGTACATATTACTACTAAGAGCAAGTATTATAAGGCTGAGTCAGCCGGCTGAATTGAGTCCACGTAGAAAAAAGGTATGATCTGGCAGAGAGAGAAAAGGAGAGAGAAAACGGGCCGGCGCTCTACTCTTCGCCGGGCTGAATCTGACGAGACAGCCCGCATCCAGCCAGCTGCGGGCGAAAAGAAGGCGCTTCGTTTCGCTAGGCACGCAGATACACGCGCGCGCACAAACAGCCGACATTGTTAGGCCAGGGCCGCTGGGCGTGCGCACTTATGCCCGCCGCGTCCTGCTAATCCTGAATTACTCGCGCTAATGCCGCGGCTAATCGCAGCCCGACAAGGACGGCTCTACGCCTGGGGCTGTGCCTCTGCGCGCGTCGCCGGGAAGGACGCCGACCAAGCACCGAGCAGCGGGGTGAATTCGAGGAGCAAGCGAGGAAGAAAGGGGAATGCTGGGTGGAATCGAATCGAGGTGGGATAGGGGATTTGAACCAGCCAGAGCCAGGGAGTAGAGAGAGGGACTCACAGATGAAGTCGAGGATGACGCGGCCGTCGGAGAGCCGGCCCGTGGGGTGGTGGAAGTAGGCCCTCCCTTCGGGCGGCGCGATGCGGATCCCCATCACCGCCGCCACGCCGCCCGTGTCGCTGTTGGAGTCGCCGAAGTTGAACAGCACCACTCCGTCCCCCTTCTTCCTCTTCTTCTTCCTCCCCTCCTCCTGCGCCTGCTCCTCCCCCTCCCCCTCCGCGGCCGCGGCAGCGGCGCCTGGAGCCGAGCGCACGACGCCGCCGCCGCCGCCGCTGCTGCTGGTGCTAGCGGCGGCGGCGGCGGTCGCCGGGATTGCCGGGCCCGGCATGTAGCGCAGCGTGGCCAGCACCAAGGCCGCCGCCACCGCGCCCATCACGATGTAGTACTGCACACGCAGCGGGCCCATGGACCGCTTCAGCGCCCCGCCGCCGCCGTTCCCCGCGCTCGCCATGGCTCTCTTCTCTGTGTGGTGTGGTGCCGCTCGCTAGCCCCCGCGCCACTGCCAGCCACTCAGGTTGTTGCTAGTAAATGAAGTGAACTCATGTGTTGTGCCTTTCTTTCTGAAATCAGAGACGACCAGACAAAACAGCCTGGCTGCACACTACTACTGACAGATTTCTACCACTACAAGACTGCAAGAGGCTTCCTATGGATTTCTGCTCTGCTTGTTTATTTGGACCAGATTTCCGTTGGATTCAAACATCAAGCATATATCTAGCTTCGTAAAGGATGGGCAGGGGGCACCAAACATGTGGGGGGAGGGAGGGAGAGTGAGTGAGAGTTGGTGGGGGAACTTTTCTTTATTTATTTGCCAAGAAATATATAATCCATTGCTTAGCTTTTGCTCAAAAGAAAAAGGTGACGCGATTTAAAGGTGACGTTTACAGTTAAGCAGCCCTAGCTAGGTAATCATAATAATTCATTAATTAGTATGGTGCAGCCACCATTAGGATACTACTGCAAGCTACTCCCTCACATCTCAAATGCAAGTCCGTTTATAGGACGACAATATGCTGGTTTTCTAATTCTACTGTATAGTTTCGACTAATATTAGTGTACAAAACACAATGTACTTTTTTGGTTTCCTGCAATGTAACATGTCTTTTGTCATTTTTTCTATATTATTATTAGTTAATAGAAGAGTATCGTGTCAACAAAAATGTACTTCTTCATGTGTCAAATTAAAGCGTGTTCCATTGATAAAAAAAAATAGATACGGCAGCACCGACCTAGCTCCTCGTGTTGTCAATTTTTCTATGACTTTTTCCAGCCAATCAAAGAGTAAAAAGCATGCTAAGTTGCCCTAAATTAGGATCATATCAGAGGGAGTAGTAGTATCAATCGATTTTGTGCTTGAAAATGAAGCACAATTAGCTAGCTAGACTTGCGATGGAAGGCGCTTTACTAGCTAGCGTGTGGGTGTGTTTGGTGGCACGTTGGTCTCGGTAGCTTCCTTTGGGATGCTGCAACAGCGCAGATGGAACGACCGGGGCTGGGGCCGCCGGCCGGGACGAGAGGGATCGGAGGAGCCGACCCGACGCAACCGCGACGGCGCAGCTGCCGGCAGGTCCATCAGCAGCACACAGGACTCGATCTGGAGGCACGTGCACGCGTGTGTGCTTCCAGTCCGACGCGACGCGCGGCACCGGCAAGTTTGGAGCAGCGACGAAGCCGGGGGGGGGGGGGGGGGGGGGGGGGGGTGTGGGGGGGGGGGGGGGGGGCTACTCGTGCTCCAGCCCCCCCCTACGGCCATGATTTATATGGAGCCCGGGCTATCGCCATGAGGAGGAAGAAGAAGGCAAAGAGGGGCTCGAGAAAGAAGAAGAGGAAGCCAGCCCTGGCTTCGTCGATTCCTGGCTTCGTCACTGGTTTGGAGGGAGGACATGCATGCGCCAGCGCCCAGCGGCGACGAATGCAGGCAGCAGTGCAGCAGGCTGCTGCATGCTCTCGCCACCGGATGGAACAGCGCACCTGCTGCGGCTAGCGTTGCCGACGAGCGAGGAAAATATCCATCCAGCAGAGCAGGAACGGATTCTACCTAAGCTCCTTCTCCTTGGCCTTGGCCTTGTTTAGTTTTTCACTCTCTCTTCATCACATCAAATCTTTGGACACATGCATGAAGTATTAAATATAGATAAAAAAATAACTAATTACACAGTTTGATCGTAAATTACGAGACGAATCTTTTAAGTCTAGTTAGGCTATGATTGGACAATAATTATCAAATACAAACGAAACTGTTACATTGCTAAATACTAATTCCTAACCGCGATCTAAACAAGTCCCTTTATGCTACGCAACACCATGCGCGCGGCGCCCAAAACTGATTGACATGCATGTGTGGCAAGCATAAAAAACTCTGGCCTCGCTCGCTAGCTAGGGGGGCTTCGGTTCTGCAGGCGAATCTGAAACGCAAACTGAACCGTTTGCTACCGCTATGAAATGTAGTAGTGCTTGCATTGGTGAAAATCAATCAGGTGCATGACAGTGTGTGGCATGAATGAAGCTGCTCCGATCCATGCATGCCCATTGCCTGCAACAAATTGTCCAACGATCGATATGCATATGATGGTAATGGTAAAGGTGTCGGTGATGGGTGCTAGTTGTGCCCCCGGCCGGCCGGTCATCACGAATGGCACACCATTACACCAACCCAGCTAGCTGCTAGCACGAGGGAGAGGGAGATCGACGACAAAAGTTACGACTACATACATACCTACCCCCCGACAGTTTCTGAAATCTCAATCAGGCAGAGATTACTATATATGATAGTAGTGATGAACAAGTGGTCGCCATGTCATGTGCACTACGTGCTGTACAGCACTAGGCCAATAGTACTGGTGCAAAATGTTTATTGTTAGTACTGGTGCAAAATGAATCCATCAGTAGTTGGCGAGTTGGTGTCAGTAGTGAGCGAAGCTGCGTAAAAAGGCCTCGATCGTCTTTGACTGCACTGCACCTGATCTGAATCCGAATGCACGCAACAACTGCTGCATTTCGAGACCTGCAACAGTGTTTAATGCCGCCACCGGCGCCACGGCCCAAGTCCAACGTCGCGTGGGAATATATATACACATACATGGTGCACGAAGGGCCCTGCTGGAATCGATCGACATCCACTGAGACGAGCTAGATCCAAATCCTTGGCATTGTGTGTGCAGGTGCAAGCGGAGTTGGTGGTTACTACCTCACGGTCCTCACATAAGAGTAGTGGTTAGCATCAGCAGATGCTTTACTAATTACTAGTACCGATATATATTTATATTATTTATATATGTAGACGGGGCGTCTAGTCTACCAGTGACTCATTGACACCACCAACAAGCTAGTAGCGACCTTTATCCAAAAAGGAAAAAGGAAAACTAGTAGCGAAGAACCAAGGAACCAGCACCTGCACCTGCTCTGCAAAACATACACTTGTAGTATATACAAGTCAGCAGTCAGCAGTCAGGACTTGGGCAAGTACCAGGTATACGTACAATGTTATACAGAAGCAGTACCCATACCAGATTGTTGGCTGATGAACTGTTCAAATCACACATCAACATGCCATGCCACCACAACCACAACGGATGGTGGTTGGTTCGATTGCCGTTCGGGGGGAAAAAAAAAAGAAAACAATCAAGTATCGCAAACAGGTAGATATTGCTGGAATCCATTCCAGAAGCAGGGGCGTCTAAAGTCTTCGTCTTTAGTTATCTCACTCAAACGGGGCACCACCAAACCACCCCGATTTGTAAATCATAAATCAGTCTCGCTGTCAACTCCTGCCTGTCCAATGCAGGATGCGGACATGTCTGGATTTAACAACAGAGTATGCGAACAAAGAGATACTTAGCATACCATTCCAACAAAGAAAACATTTCAACATAACACGAGACTTACTCCGCTAACCACTTCAACACAAGTTTAAGCACATCACCAAATCCTGTATTTTTATTTTTCCATTCCACAGACTAGGGTAACCAAAAGGTTCAGACATGGCAACTGATGAAGATTCAAAAGGAAGCACGATGCTGAACTGAAAAGGTCGAAAGAAAACCTGAACCTTCCACATCTTAAAGAGATAAGTGGTTCCTAGTTTGCCAGATTAAACTGAAGACCGCTCACTCCATGGTTGCCACGAGCCCATAACGTCAGAAGCTCAAAACGGAACCGTGCTACTTACAAGAGACGCCTTTCATTCATGTGGGTTAACAAGAGATGCCTTTGGACCTACTACTAATTGGACGTCGTAATCGGGACCAGCATTGAGCCAATAGCAAGCACACCAGGCAGGGGTTCTGAGCAGGCTTTACTTGTCGAAACGGCCACAGGTGGACAGGCTTTCCCAAAAATCTTCTGTTCTTCACAAGTCATCTCAGGAGCTCCTGATGCACTGTGCGCCAAGGTACTTCTACCTCCTTGTTGATGCTCCTCAGATGGTGCTTTTGACGAGGCGCTGGCAACAGTTTCTGGTTGTGGGTTTTCAGTTGGGGAGATCTCAACCTTCTTCCAGCGTCGTTGTTCTGCATCCAAAGCAGATTTCTGGTTTGGAGGAGTCATGGGATGGTATGCTCGAGTTGGAGATGGTATAGCCTTCACAGTATCCTTGTTTGTCTTTCCATGAGCCTGGGTTCCGTAGCAATACCATTCTTTCTGTCTGTTTGTGTTTGAAGCTACGCTAGTCAGGTTCCCAAAGTCTTGCCATGAAGCCTGGTTCTTCTCCAGGTTGAGACTCTGTAGCTTGTCAGTAAGATTATTTGTCTCACACTCACTGGTAATTTGTCCATCACTACACTGTCAGATTTTGGCAGCACATGTCTGGAGGGACGAGGGCCATGCCATGCAGGTATAAAATGTGGAGCACCCCTGCGCAGCTTAAACTTCTGGAGTCTCCTTGCTTCCTTCTCCTCATGCACCATGAAGCTATCAAGCACACATCCGTCTGCTCTGGTATATTTGAAGAGTTCGAGCATAGTTGTTCCAGGAGTGTAGTGTATCTGCAAATGCAAGTATGGAACACAGTGTCAGGGTGCAGGATGAGATCACAAGATAAACAGCAGATTAAGCTACAACGTTGTCAAAGGCGCAGCAGCAAAATACTAGCAAATGGATAAAACCTATTGGCTATTGCTATGCCAACTTCATCCAAAGAAACAAAACTTGCTAGTACGGTAGTACCTAAGATTTATGTGACCCATTTTATGTGGAATCAATATTTAGGGTCTATACCAAAATACTATAGAACCAGAGAACTGAGCAGAGGACATGTTTTCCTTTAATTAAAGAAACCAACCATAAACAGTGAAACACCATTCCTCCCAACTGAAGGAAATTTAGTGAGATATCAAAGAGAGCTTGCCTCTTGTGTATCTCTGCTAGAGGTCACAGGCTTATCTTCATTGTTCTGCAGTAAGATACTTCAGGAAAGTGGAGTTATGTACGTTTTTTATGATATGCCACTTACAGGAAAGCTGCCAATCCATCTATCCATGCACCAAAAGTCCATGTCATTTTGGTAGTCGACAGGGCCAACCATCTCAGGCAACACCACAGAAATAGTAACTTGCATTGACCTGCTAGACCAAAATTTTGGACTCAGTAATTGAAGTTCAAGGACATGGAATTGAATGAAAGAGGTCAAATACCTTTAAATTAAGATCAACTCACCGAAACGAACAGGAAAACTGGGCACAAGGTAGAACTACCTTGCAGCTATCGCTTGAGCCTCTCTGAACGCAATATCCAACTTCTGGCTTCCAGTAGAGGAAGTTGACCACACACCATACTTGATAGATTTGTGAATGTCTGCCTCATCATAGGACTTTATCACAAAGAATTTTGCATTTGGATACACCACCTGGAAATCATGTCTGTTATATTGATCAGACCTAATGACTATTTTACCCTCTGGGTTGCCGATAAGGAGCCTTGATGTATATGATTTTACAACTATTTCTGGGGGCGTTGAACCTATTGGCATTTTTGCTTTACTTGTGTTCTGCTGACTCATGGAACTGTACCTTCGATTAGCATAGCTACTGGTTCTTGCATATGGTTGGGATCTCTCAGTTGACTGCATCTCACAAAGGTCAGATCCAACATTTGAAACTTCATTGTTGTATGACAGATTTGTCTGCAGTGAAGACCGGACAGAAGGAGCAGCCGCTTGTGGAGACTGATGTGGTGCCTAATCATAGTCAGGAGACATGTCAACAAGGTGCATAAAAGATAAACAAGTTATAATAAGGATAGCAGGAGCTCTGCTGACTCTACATTAGCAGATAAGAAGGGGGGGGGGGGGGGGGGGGGGGGGGGGGGGGGGGGGGGGGGGGGGGGGGGCACAAGAAAATACCAGGCTTGAAACCTGTTTCCCAGGAGACCACACTATGGGAGCACTACCACTATTACAATACAACATTAGAGAAACAATCTAGCCCAACAGGTTGGCATTGGCTCAAGTCACCACAAGAAAACGTCATAACAAGGTATTACAACAACAACAACAAAGCCTTTAAGTCCCAAACAAGTTGGGGTAGGCTGTCATAACAAGGTATTATACATGAAAAATGCAGCAGCATGGAAGTACACTACCATGACATGAGACATCTAAAGGATGAATAAGAATATATATGCAACCAGAAATCATTGGACTTAAGTATACTTCTACATATGCCGTCATAAATATGGAAAAAGCTACTAATTTCATATTTTCAGTTCAGCAACAATGCACATTCTTTTATCATCCATTCTAAGTAGTTATACGGTTCAATTACCAATAAAGGGAAAAAAGAAGAAAATTATGTACAGTAGAAAGAACTACAGGCATCAAAGTTGTTAATAGGATCATGCTGTTTCAATGCAATTGACATAAAAGAGCACGTAAAACTCAACAGATTCATAGTCAGGACAGCAACATACCCGTCGAGCATGAGGGAGTCTAGCTGGCGCCCTGGCCCCACCTGATAATTGCCGCTTCCATGGAGCTGGCCTATGTGGTTGTTCCTTTGGTAGCGAAGAATGGCTTTGAAATTCCATTGAAGAAATAGTAGCTTGTTGTAGAGATTGATTCCATGTGACACCCCTTTCTGGTAGAGAAGTATGGCTTTGAAATTCCATTGAAGCAATAGTAGCTTATTGTAGAGATTGATTCCATACGACACCCCTTTCTGAGGTAACAGATACAGTTTGCTGAAGTCCACCGGGAACAAACAAGCCATTGGTGTAACCAAGATATTGAGCAGTGTTAGCTGGGGTTCTGTCTGCTGCAGATGGACGGGTGGAACAGTGGGGTGTAGGAACTGGTTGATGGTATGTGTGCTCCACAGTTTCAGCGTGGTACTCTTGGGTTCTGACAAACCTACCATCGCCTATGGCACAAGGGTGCAAAGGGTGAGGTCCATGGGGAGAATGTCCGATCCCATAGTTAGGGACAACATAATACATGGATGATGTGCCTTGCACCTCGTGTCCCTGTCCAAGGATCAGGACAATGTATTTAAATTTAAATTTGTACAATAGGAAACACCAAGAAAAGAAAGCAAAAAGGAAAATAGCATTCTTTAAAACAAACCATGTAATTTTGAGCTTGATTGTCACATCTTGAACTTGTCTGTTGTTGATACAGCTGGGCAGGCACATTAATACCTGCACTCATAAGATTCATTACAAGTAAGTGACACGTTAAGTAACTGAACTTCAGCATCAACATACATCACTTAATGAAGACAGCATCAAGACCGTGATATACCAGTTGGGGCATAAAGAGGTGGATAATAAGTCGTGGTGGTAGGAAAGCAGAACTCCTCTCCAAATATGAGATCATGATGTTCCTGAAGATCCATAGAATGCAGTCACCCCGAGAAAGGGCACTGATGCAATCTGTAACTGCAAGCAGAATATGAACAGTTTATCACTGCAGTCACATACTCACATGTATGAAAAGCAATAAACTGAACCAACAATTTGGACACACACAATGAACTATCAGCATCATGTGCCTGTTTTAGAATATTCAATAATCCCCTAATGTTCTCCGATTACATTTGTCAAAAATCTTGGAACCAAGCAGCAGGAGCACTTTGCACCAACAAACGAACCGTTAAATTGGCAATTTTGTATCATGGACTAAGGCGTACAGTAATTCTAATCCATCCGTCAGATAATGTGACAGAAAACATAGTGAGTTATCTAGTAAAACTACCAGCATGATGCATGCCTCTATTCCAATTTCCAACCCAAACAGACAAAGCAGTGAAACCACACCATCTGACTAAGCGCTGGACCATACCAATTAAGCAGCACGACAAAGATCATAACTACTGATGCTTCTCTGGGAACACCTAATTAAGGAGCATTGGTCGGACAAGCAAAGCCGGCAAATCAACAAGGAAATCGGTTCCCACAAATCCGGACCCGTCGACCCGAGTAGCTTTTCTAACCCTATATGCAGTCCATCAAAACCCCAATACACGGTACAACCACTTCGATCATCAGCAATGCTCCCCCATTTCAGCAGCAAGGACCGCCCAAAACCTAACACCCAAACCACCGCACCCAGCGGTGGGCACATAAAGGACATGCATGGGTGCACACAAGTACACCGGCGGATAATTTTTGCAAAAAGTTCGAAAGTCAGGAGTAGGCGTACGTCAAATACCCCAATCGCCTAGGGTTTGGGTGCTCGGTTTCGCACAGGAAGGGGAGAGAAGCGGTGTGAATACCTTGTATGCGCTCGTCGCCGGCGAAGGGACCGATGAAGACCTCGACACCTGGCGTAGGGCGGCGGCGGCGGTAGCCCAGTCGTCGCAGAAAGAGAGCGCGCGAGAAAGAGAGAGCGCGCGAGAGTGCACTGCACTGCACCCGGCCACCCGGGGACGGGGGTGATTGGTGAAGGTGAACCACGACTGTACGGTGGCAGCCCAGTCTGGTGTTGTTCGGCCCTGCCGGAGCGCACCCGCACCGGGCTACTCCTGGGCCCGTGGGCCGTTCCTTTTCGCGTACTATTTCTTTTGCCGTTTCTTTTTGTTCTTATCCATTTATTTCCTTTTTTTTTACTTTTTTTTATGCTGTTTCCTTTCGTGTTTGTCCTCCACAGACCACAGGACACTGTGTCAACGCTAATGGAACATTAGTTTCAAAGAAGTGGAATAATAATGTCATTTGTTAGGACATTGCACATAAGCAAATGGAACATTTCTTATATTTTTATTAAGATAGCTCACTTTTTAATGAAGCTCGAGACCCTTTTTTCACTTTAACCTGGAACCCGAACTACAAACAATTTTCTCTTCTTCAACATGTGAAAATTTTCAAGTGAAAAAACATTTTTTGTCCTAAATACAAAACATTTATTCTCATGAACCAAGAATATTGTTTCATTCAATATATACAATGATTTGGGCTCATTAAAAATGTTTTTAGATGCTCCAACAACAAAGGATTAGTGGAGAGTGTTGAGTCTTCCTAGCCCTCTCTTTGAATTCCACAATTTACTCTTATTAAATTGTCATTCTAGAGTAGGGTTAGAAACTATGTTGCAAAAAACTTTTACTCGGTATAATAGTCGGATTTTGTCAACTTCAGGCACATAGGTGAATTTGACTAAATCTTACGTTCATGTTATGCAAAAGATTGCAGAAGCCCAATTTATGCAAGCCCTTTTTGGAATTCTAGATCCTTTTAAAGAGAGTGGATAACAAGCCTTGAGGGGATTGAAAGGAAATAGACGTCACCTAGCAGGGGCTGAATACATAGCCCTAAATTGTTTTTTTCCTTTTATTTAATCCGAGGGTTTTCAAATAACTGGTAGTAAAGTTACAAACTATTGTCCACAATCTCTATCTGCACGTGTCTTCCTTTGTCTATTTCAAGTCATCAACAGGTCTTCCTTTCCGAATACGGTTCCTTCTAAATTCTCAACAATCCGCGAAAGAACCTGTAGACCAATAATTTGTGTGCGATTATGAGAGCTCCATGTACTTGTTCCATTAGATTTTTATTTATGTAAATTGAATGCTTTTTAGCATGCTGGCCTTGTCTCCTGCATCACATACGCTCTCTGATTTTCGTAAACTAAACTAATTAACCGGCCAAGCTTAAATACCAAAAATTACCCAACAGCATGCATGACTCACAAATCATGTATTTCCACATTTACGTAAGCCCAATCATTCATGACGTGCCAGCAGATTTGGTTGTCAACATTAAACGACCAGATTAGCTCTAATAACAATGCCGTCCCTGCTGTGTCTTTGATGGCACTAGTGACTGGGTACCAATATCGGTTGGCAAACCCCCTCTAGTTTTGGTTTTTCAACCGATAGTCCCAGATCTATTAACTGGGATTGAATGAGAGCCCTTTAGTTCCGATTGTTTATACCAACCGGGACTAAAGGGGCCTTTAGGACGACTCCGAGGGTGGGCATCTCCAGACCCAGTTAGTATAACCAATCAGGACTAAATATTAATTTTTTCTTTTTCTTTTCTTTTCTTTTACAGTTTCTTTCCATTCAATTTTTTTTTTGTTTTAAAGAGTTTTCGTACACGTATTATATGATATACTATTGTACGTCATCCATAAATAAGAATAGAACTAATTAAGAGCTTATATATTACAATGATCATCATCATTCATCAAGTTCATACAAACCATAATAATTTAAAACAAGTCATTACAATAAACTAGATGTCCAACCCCAAAGTTCAATTACACATCAAGTTCATGCAAGCACAAGTATATCACCACCAAGTTTGACTACGTCGTATTATGTATTCAGGCGAAATGTAGGTCACCGATTTTGTATCCACAAATATTATTGACGTAGAGCAACGCATTAGGTAGTGCACTCTCCCTTGCTTCAAAAGTACGAGCACAAGGTCTACTAACTGGAAGGATCAAGATGCCCAAGAGGGGGGTGAATTGGGTTAATTCTAAATTTCTTTGCAATAATTAAGTCATACAGTTAGCCCAATTAACCCCTTGTGCCTAGAAAGTGTTTCTATTGATCTACCGCACAAAAGTTTAGCAACCTATGTTCCAATCCTACTCTAGCATGATAATTCTATGAATGTAAATAACAAGAATTGAATTGCTCAAAGTAAATGCTTAAAGTAAAGAAAGAAGGAGGAACGCGGCGATGTTTTGCCGAGGTATTGGAGAGTCGTCACTCTCCACTAGTCCTTGTTGGAGCACCCGCGCAAGGGTGTAGCTCCCCCTTGATCCGCGCAAGGATCAAGTGCTCTCTACAGGTTGATTCTTCGACACTCCATCACGGTGAATCACCCACAACCGCTCATAACTTAAGTTGTGTCATCCACAAGCTCCACTGGATGATCACCAAGCTCCCAATCACCACCAAGCCATCTAGGTGATGACGATCACCAAGAGTAACAAGCACGAACTCTCACTTGACCACGACAAGCCTAATGAGAAGGGTGGATGCACACTTTGCTACTCTTGCTTTCATTAATGAGGGCTCTCTTTGGGATTCTCAAATCTCAATCACCTCACTAGGATCTTACTCTTCTTGGTACCCTCAAAGGTGTTTCTCAGCTGTTGGAATAAGCAAAAGTACCCCCTCACACGAATGAGGGAAGTATTTATAACCTTAGTTGAAAAACGAACCGTTATATGCCTCTGCGGGTTGACCGGACGCTCCGGTCAGTTCTCCCCGAACTCCAGTGTTTAAGTTGTGATCGGACGCTAGATAGCGTCCAGTCACGATTTTCTCTCTCTAGAATCTTACTGGAGTCGACCGAACACTAGCACCTAGCGTCTGGTCACTCACCTCTCAGCGTCCGGTCGTGTCCAGATGATTTCACCTTGATCAAATGAACTGACCGGACTCTGCGCCAGCGTCCGGTCACTCCGGAACCAACGTCCGGTCAGCATTTGACCCTCTATTCACTTCCAACTCTCGATCATATGTGAATGAAGTTTGCTCCAATGGATCTAAGGGCTTTTAGGAGCTACCTAGTGCTAGATTTAGCAAGTGTGCACCACACCTAACCCACTAGACTCACCTAGGTTAAGCTATCCGTCCATACCCCCCTTAATAGTATGGCCAAAGGAAAAACAAAGTCCTAAACTACTCTAAGTGTCTCCTCAATACCAAACGACACTTAGAACTAGTCCATCCTTAACCTTGTTGTCTATCCTTTGAAAATCGAAATGATTTCCATCGTAGGGGCATGACCACCATGATAGCCCAATCGATCTCCATTATCGTGACCTAATTTAATTGCCTCTACAAAACACACGTTAGTCACAGTAATCATGTATTGTCATTAATCACCGAAACCCAACTAGGGGCCTAGATGCTTTCAGTCTCCCCCTTTTGGTGATTGATGATAATACCACCTCGAGTATGTGAAAGAGATGAGGTTTTTAACATGCTTGGTCCATATAAACTTTTGACAATAAGAACAAAAGTGTTAGGCAAGCTTATATGACCCAAGCCAACATGATGTACTTAAAAGATATGAAATAAGTAAGAGTACCAGTAATAAAGCTCATTTGCATCAAAGTAAAACACGAAAGCAAAGCAAATGAGCATAACACAAGTGATATGACATATAAATAATTCAAAGTAGAGAGCACACATGTCACATATCACATAAATATCATGATCATATTAATATGACGATTACGATCACACTTAAGTAGATCAATGCATGATAGTAAATATGAATGCATAATGTATCACACATAAAACTACAAATGTAATAGATAAGCTATAAGCTAATAGATAGACTCTCCCTAAATGTATCGCTTCCCCTAAGACTAGCATACTCGATCCCTCTCCCCCTTTGGCGTCAAACACCAAAACCTAAGGTCTGGTCGGCAGGGCTGCAGCGGATGAGTCGGGCGCTGAGGTGCGAGGAGCGAGCTGGAACTATGTGCCATCATCATCTGATCCTAAGCTCTGAGCAGTCTGACCCTATGTAGCTAGAAGCGATGCTAAAGCGGTCTGGGTCAGATTAGGGATAGGTGCGGCCTGAGACTCTATAGGTATGACTGTAGCAGGTGGCTCTAATGATGCAACTAAAGAAGGGAGCATCTCTGTAGTCCCGATAATAGGTATAACTGTGGAAGGACCTAGGACATGTAGCTCTAACAGAGTAGGCTACCCTATTAACTCACTGAATGAAGCACCAAGGCTCCTGGAAACTAGGGTGAGCACTAACGAACTCTGAGGCGGAGTAAAGCCCATATGAAGAGGAGTAAACTACGAGGCTGGCACTAGCGAAGCAAACCACTGGGACACCTGATTTGTAGGTGAAAGAAACTGTGGCGCTGGCGGTCCCTGACTCTAAAGCCCACTGGGTTGTAAAGCTGGAGCCATAAAAGTGGTGGTAGGCTGACCAAGCTGGGGTGAAGGCTGTGGCGGTGGAGCCCCAATAGCTATCACAACATGCTACATAAACCTAAGTAGTTGTTGCTACATGAGAAGTTGTTGCTGATGCATGGTCTGCTGCTGCTGCTGTATAGCCTGCTGCTGCTGGATCGCCTGCTGCTGTCACTGGAACTCATCCTACCGAGTCTGAAACCGTGCAAATGTAGCAGCGATCTCCTGAGCCTGGCGAGCCTAATCCTACCTCATCCGCTCAAGTATAGCAAGTAGAGCGGGGTCTGTCTGTGGTACAGGTGGAGCTGAACTAGAGCTATCGGCCTTATGGTCATGTCATTATGGAGGCATCTGAGGGATAGGCTAGTAGTCATCATTTGAGCTGTCACTAGGGTCGTTCGCGACCATTCTCTCTTATTGAGCATCAAGCTGCTCTTCCTCTGTAGCTACAATACCCCTAATGGTCTCATCCTACTGGGCTGTAGTCTCTGGCACCTCTAGATGATGGCACGGCTGGCTGGGTGTCCTCACTGCACTATGGCGGATCATCTGAGTCATGTTGTATGCAGGGAACTCTGTAGTAGCATCACTATACTCTGTCAACATCTCAGGTGGCCTCATAGTAACTACCCTATGGATCAGGAATGTAATCCAGTGAGCATATGGCAGCTACCTGTGACCCCCTAAACCCCTCTATAATAGTATCCTCCATCTCTGATAGAAAGAGATCCCAAATGTCAAACACAGTCTGCTGCATCAAAGAGTTCAGTAGCCATAGATGTATGCGAGTCAAGCCCTTGTGATACCCCATCCTTAGAAGTAGTGTCCTTCTCATAATAGCATCAAGCACTCTAGCAGTAGGAGTGAGATCACTAGGTGTCCTGCTCAACCCCTCGTCGAAAGGCTCTATAAAGCAATGGTAGACCAGATCTATAGGGGGCACAAGACCGCTGTGAGGGCATCTAGGAGGCACTGTCTGTCCATAGCAAACCTCATGTAGCCGGATGGGCTGCTCCTAAAGTCTAAGTATCTCTCTAACCCTAGAGCTCATCAGCCTGTAATCTCTGCCTCTGAAAGCAAAGTGAATGAATCTGTGCAGCGGGTCAATCCAAAGTGTAGCATAGAACTCACAGACCCAAGATGGAACATATAAGCCTGTCCGTCCAAGTAAATCTATCAGCCCTGGCAGGTAAGATAGGAAAGGGCAAATATGCTCTCCAGCTGCTGCTACAGTGGACTCAATGTTGCACACTCTCTAAGATCTGAATACTGTCCCACTGTTAAGATATGTGTTATAAAATTTTTCCTATAGTGGTGTGTAGAAGCCCTTTGAAGCTTGATCATCCCTCCTCGGTAGGAACCATTGCTCAAAGTCAACAAATTTGAGCTGTTGCACCTGCTTGGCTGTGGTGGCCCTCAAATCTAGATGAGTCACTAGAGGCGGACCCTATGGTCTAGGAGGCAGACGAGAACCCCTTCGCTGTGTCTCTGGCCTTAGTGTGACTAGAGCATGGGTATGACTAGAGCAGCGTAACTATGGCTAAGATGCCTGCTCTGTCTCCTTGGCCTACTCTCCCTCCTGAGTCTGATCTACTAGCTATGGCTGCTGCTATGACTCCCCCTGAGGCTAACTCTCATCAATAGCCACATGCCGTCCTCCAACCATGACAGTCCTAGCTGGACCACCATGACAATGCTCAACCTGCTCAAGTGCAGCCCTCATAGATGGAGAAAGCTGATCTACAAAAACAACATCACTCCGAGTACCTCCTCTCTCTACACGCTCTACGGCCTCTACAACTGCGGTTGCTCTTGTTGTATCTGCATCAGGGTACTTGCGCTTCCTCGTTGCTTAGCTTCTTTGTTGCCTTGCCTTTTGTATCTCTAGGCTGGCGAGGCGGGGGACTCAGATCCTCATCACCGAGATCTCCTCTGACATTCTTGACATGAGCCATCTGATGAAGCTAAAAAGAACAACTGCCCTGACAAGAATCAACTGCCAACTATCACTTTCGAGGCTTGGCCTCGATCCATACTTGCGAGCTTGGCCGCGAGTTGACTGACAACTGCCAAAGTGACCCCTAGAAACACCGACTCGCTGCATGTTAGAATAGATCAGATTTATAAATAATTACAATATATCTAGAGATATGAAACCCTAAGAAGTAAGTAATAGATATGAAATTGAAAACGAGGGCTTGCTACCTAACGAACCGACGAACCAAAGAAACAAGGAATGAATGGGGGAACCACTGGATCGACACTGTGAAGCTAGGGTTCCGGTGAAGTGCTACGACAGCCGAGAAGATGTAGGGCAGTGGATTAGGGCATGGCATGGAATAATGTGGCACTATTGCTTGGCTGTAATGAGGATGGCGCAATGGCATGAGCTCGATGATGTTAGGGTAGGGGCTCAGCGGCGCTAGGGTAGAGGCACGGGAACTGCGGCGACATGGACATGGTGACATGGGGGCATGCGGTGGCATGCTAGAGTGGCTGTGCGCGGGCACGGTGATGAGGGCATGGGAGCAGGGCGGCACGGCATGGGAGCTGGCCGGCGCGGCGAGCTTGCTGCATGGCGTGGACGGCGTGGTGGCACACGGGCGGCTCTGGCGTAGGAAGGCGGCGCGAGGCTATGCAGCATGAGCACTGGAGCTTGCAGCAGCTAGGGCACGGGCATAGGCAATGGTGAGCTCGAGATGAGGCGGCGATGTTCGTGTAATGGCGGATTGGATGCGGCCTTAGGTCATCTGGAGATTGGATTTTATGGTGCCCCCCAACAGAATAGAAAAGGAAACGGATGAGAAGTCCTAAACCCACATGTTTTCTATTGACCGGATGCTCCAGTGGCAACAACCGGACGCTGCCACCTAGAGTCCGATCGATTCTAGAGAGGTTCAAAACCCCTGGAATCATGACCAGACACATCCGATCACAATTTATCAGACACAGCCAGAGTCCGGTCCAACCTATCTCCATTGTCTTCGCTCGATCAGACGCTGAACCACCATCTGATCGGACGCTGAACAGCAGAGTTCGGTCACTCCATCGCAGTAGGTTCACCTCCTATGAACTGACCGAATGCTGGACATTAGAGTCCGGTGCAGCGTCCGATCACTCTTTTTCTAGCAAATCTTCAAAGTCCCTTCGTGTTGCATGTTCCCAATCAAGTCCCAACTTCAAAATGATCCAAATAAACACAAATTAGGACTGATGTGAGTGACCTCTCTCAAACCATCAAATTTTTCAAAATATTTTGCCTTAGGCTATAATTCTTTTTAAGAAAATAGGCAATAAGAGGGCAATTGAAGATAAACGACAAAGCAACATTCATGCATATGCAATGCAATACTTGAAAGTAAATCTAGTTGCTTGTCAAGTTTGATCCAAGGTTAAGCTTCTTCAAAAGCTTTGAGACAGTTATCATAACCATGTTAGACAAGCCCTATATGCTTTACCAAAAAGTAAACATGTTGTATATTACAATGCAATGCAAGAGACAACACAAGCTTATTTTTTAGTGAAGTTACTAAAATCTAGAACATTGAGCTCATTCCGCAATCGACAAAAAATCACCTCATCTAGCGGTTTAATAAAGATATCCGCCAATTGATCATCGGTCCTTACACCTTCTAATGATATATCATTTTTTGCAACATGATCTCTAAGAAAGTGATGACGGATATCTATGTGCTTGGTGCGAGAGTGTTGAACCAGATTATTTGTAAGTTTTACTGCACTTTCATTGTCGCACAAAAGAGGTACTTTTTCTAGAACTACACCATAGTCTAGCAAAGTTTGTTTCATGTAAAGTATTTATGCACAACAAGCACCCACGGCAATGTATTCCGCTTCGGCGGTGGACAAAGCCACACTATTTTGTTTCTTGGAGGACCAAGACACAAGTAATCTACCAAACAAATGGCACCCTCCGGATGTGTTTTTTCTATCAACTTTGCAACCGGCATAATCCAAATTAGAATAGCCAACTAATTCAAATATAGCTCATTTGGGATACCAAAGACCAATGCTTGGTGTGTGCTTAAGATACCTAAGGATTCTTTAATGGCAATCAAATGAGTTTCCTTAGGATTAGCTTGAAATCTAGCACACATACACACGCTAAACATGATGTCGGGCCTAGATGCAGTTAAATATAACAAGCTACCAATCATAGAGCAGTAGAGAGTTTGATCAACCGTGTTACCTCCCTCATCTAGGTCGAGATGTCCATTAGTTGGCATTGGTGTCTTGATTGGCTTACATTCATCCATCTTGAATCTCTTGAGAAGATCATTTGTATATTTCTCTTGAGAGATAAAAATCCCTTCTCTCGTTTGCTTGACTTGAAAACCAAGAAAGAATGTAAGCTCTCCAATCATTGACATCTCGAACTCCTTCGACATCAATTCACCAAACTCTTTACAAGAATCTTCATTTGATGATCCAAAGATGATACCATCAACATACACTTGACAAATAAAGATATGTCCATCAAGCTTCTTGGTGAATAGTATGGTGTCGACCTTCCCAATGGTGAAGCCCTTCTTAATGAGGAAGTCCCGAAGGCACTCATACCAAGCTCTTGGGGCTTGCTTAAGCCCATATAACGCCTTGGACAACCTGTAAACATGATTAGGATATCTAGGGTCTTCAAACCCGGGAGGTTGATCAACATAGACTAGTTCATTAATAAAGCCATTTAAAAATGCACTTTTCATATCCATTTGATATAGTTTCATGTCATGATGTGATGCATATGCAAGGAGGATACAAATGGCTTCTAGTCTTGCAACCAGTGGAAAGGTCTCTCCAAAATTCAAACCTTCAACTTGAGAGAACCCCTTTGCAACTAGTCTTGCCTTGTTACTCACAACAATGCTTTGATCATCTTGCTTGTTGCGAAACACCCACTTTGTTCCAATGACTCTTGCACCTTTTGGTCGCTCTTCAAGAGTCCAAACTTCATTGTGGGTGAAGTTATTTAACTCTTCATGCATGACATTTATCCAATCCAGATCTTGAAGAGCTTCTTCTACCTTGGTAGGCTCAAAACAAGAGATAAAAGAGTGATGTTCAATGAATGAAGCAAGCTTTTGAGAACGAGTTATTACTCCCTTTGATGGACTCCCTATGATGAGATCTTGTGGATGAGCTTGTAGTAGAGGTGAATTTCTTCTATCAACCACTTGAGGGGGGGTTGTGGAGCATCAACATCATGTGCTTGTGTCACCATTTGCTCATGGGAGACATGAGTGTCTTCATTTTCTACTCTCTCATCTTTTTCATCATCTTGTGACACACTTGATGAAGAAGGTGGATTGATCACTTGTACATCATTTTCATCATCATTAGGATTGATGTCTCCAACTAGAATATTCTTCATGGCCTCCCTCAATGGTTCATCACCTACATCATCAAGATTCTCATGTGCTCCTTGGGAGCTGTTAGATTCATCAAATTCCACATCATATGTTTCTTCCAACCAAGCCGGTGGTATGATTAAATACTCTATATGCTTTAGACTTTGATGAGTAACCAATAAGAAAACTAATATCACAACGTCTTTGAAACTTCCCTAGGTGTTGCCGCTTCTTGTAGATGTAGCATTTGCAACTAAACACCCTAAAGAAGGAGACGTCCGGCTTCTTCCCATTGAGCAACTCATAAGGTGTCTTGCCAAGAAACTTTTGAAGGAATAGGCGGTTGGATAATAGCATGTGGTGTTGATAGCTTCTGCCCATAGAGCTTCAGGAGTGTTGTACTTCATCAAGCATTGTTCTTATAAGAGTGATCAATGTCTGGTTCTTCCTCTCAACTACACCATTTTGTTGAGGAGTATATGTTGCAGAGACCTCATGCTTGATCCCAACTTCATCACAATAGGCTTCTATGTTTGTGTTGTCAAATTCTTTGCCGTTGTCACTTCTAATCTTCTTGAGCTTCACTTCAAATTCATTTTGTGCTCTCTTGGCAAACTTCTTGAAGCATGATGCAACTTTGGATTTGTCATGAAGGAAGAATACCCATGTGTATCTTGAATAGTCATCAACAATCATAAGACAATAAAGATTTTCTCCCAAACTCTTGTATGTTGTTGGTCCAAATAAGTCCATGTGAAGGAGTTCTAGCACTCTTGTGGTTGACATGAAAGCTTTTGTTGGATGAGTATTTGTAACTTGCTTGCCGGCTTGACATGCACTACAAAGCTTGTCCTTCTCAAACTTCACATCCTTCAACCCTCTCACCAAATCATTCTTCATTAGCTTCTTAAGTGAGCTCATCCCAACATGAGCAAGTCTTCTATACCATAGTCACCCAAGTGTTGTTTTGGTGAATAGGCAAGTCTTCAAATTAGCATCTTCGAAGGTGAAGTCTACTAGATATAGGTTGTTGTATCTAAATCCTTTGAATATCACCTTGATCATCATCCTTCTTAGATACAACAACTTTCTTCTTGGTAAACAAGCATTGGAAGCCAAGATCATATAATTGTCCAACGGATAGCAAGTTGAAGCTCAATGAAGCAATATATAGCACATTTGAGATAGAATGATCATTTGATATTGCCACTTTGCCCAATCCTTTAACCTTGCCCTTTGAATTATCTCCAAATGTGATTCTTTCTTGTCCATCTACTTCTTCATCTAGTGAGGTGAACATACGAGGATCACCGGTCATATGTTATGTGCAACCACTATCTATCAATAACCCAATGACTTCCACCGCTCTTGTAGTTCACCTACACACAAGAGATCAAGCTTTAGGAACCCAAACTTGTTGAGGGCCCTTCACCTTCTCAACAAGTGACTTTGCTACCCAAATTTTCTTAGGCCTATTCTTGTTGGGAGGTCCTAAGAACATGACTTTCATCTTTCCACTAGAATCCTTTCTAAGCATGTAATGAGCATTGAAAGCAAAAGGTCTAGCATGCTTGGGCAAGGGTTGTGGTGATGGAGTTTGGCACTCATGAGCAAAGTGACCTTCTTGTCCACACTCAAAATATCTCTTTGGCTTTGGCTTTGACTTGTGTTGTTGTTGAGCTTGAGCCTTCTTCTCTTGGTTTGCCAAGTACCCAATACCACTTCTATCCATCTTCATGACTGTGTTCGTTAGTAGCTCACTTTGAAGATGCTTGCCTCTTGTGAACTTGCTCAATCTAATCTTGAGATACTCTTTCTCCAATTTGAGCTTCTTGTTCTCTTCCTTGAGTGCATCATTATTTTTCTCTTCCTTGAGCTTCTTGTTCTCTTCTTTCAACTTCTCATTCTCAAGAATCAAATCACCATCATGATCAAGAGTTTCTAGCACTATGGTGTTGGTGGTTTTGATCTCTTCAAGATCTTTCTTTAGCTTTTCATTGTCATTCTTGAGCTTGACATACTCATCATAACTATCAGTCTCAACCACTTGCTTGCCCTTGCTACTAGAACTTTGCTCAATGCTCTCAATGATCAAATCATCACATGATGTGGCTATATCAATCTTAACAACATTGTTAGTAGCATAATGTGGCTCATTGGATAAATATTCTTGAGCAATGACAATATTATCATGATTAATCTTAAGAGTAGTATATTCTTCTTTTAGCATGTTGTGGCTAGTGATGAGCTCATTATGTATCCTCTCAAGTTTATCATGTTTTTCTTTAAGCTCTTTCTTAGAAGATTTTGAGCTTCTTGAGTTTGGATGATATATCATTATTTGCCTCTCTAAGCTCAACACTAGCCTTTTCGGCTACATCACATTTAGCTAAAAGAGAATCATTCTTAGCTTCTAGTTTTTCATTCTTAGCTCTACTCTTTCTAATGATCTTAGTGTATTGATTTAGCAATTTAACAAGATCATCATAAGAAGGTGATTCATATTCATCATCATCACTATCACTATCATCATTGCTAGCATGTTCATCACCACTACTATCATCATTTGATACCTTGCGATCACCCTTGGCCATAAGGCATAGGTGTGTAGAGGATGATGGCAGTGGTGGTGGTGAAGATGATGAACAGTCAATAACAATGGTGGCCACCTTCTTGTTGTCACTGTCATCATCCGAATGAGCCACTAGATGAATCAATGTCCGTGAGCCAATCACCGACGATGTATGCCTTACCACTTTTTTTCTTCTTGTGGAAGTCCTTCTTGCCATCTCTCTTCTTGTATGGCTTGTTTTTCTTCTTCTCATATTCTTCTTCATTACTTGAGTCATCTTTCTTACCCTTGTACTTGTTTTTGAACATGTCTTTCTTGGGCTTGGTGCATTGGTGTTCTAGATGACCAAGTTCTCCACAATTGTAGCAATCCATCTTGAAGATTGGCTTCCTTCTAGAGCTAGTGAAGAACTTCTTTTTCTTACCATCAAACTTGATGCCACTCTTGTTGAGCTTCTTTAGCATCTTGGCGGTTCTTCTCACCATGAGAGCAACACTTGCATCATCAATTTCATCATCACTTGAGCTCTCATACTCAAGCCTTGCTTTGCCCTTCTCTTGGCTAGCTTTGAATGCTAAGTATTTTTCTTTCTTCTTAGTAGAGGATGAGCAATCTTGTGGTGTGATGTGCATATACATCTTATGAGCATTGATTTTTCCCAAGATTTGTGTTGGTGTAGCGGTGGAAAGATCATCTTGATGAAGCACGGTCACAATATGCCCATATTTATCAATGGGGAGGACACTCAAGATTTTTCTTACAACATCGGATGATTGTATTTGAGTGAGTCCAAGCCCATTGACTTCCTCTACAAGAACATTCAAATGTGAGTACATCTCATTAGCATATTCTTTAGGAAGCATCTCAAAAGAGTTAAGCTTTTTTATGACAAGATGATAGCATTCATCACGCTCACTTTTGTTCCCTCATGGAGCGCACAAACGTCCGACCATAGTGCATGGGCGTCCTTGTGGTTCCTCACCCGGTTAAACACATCTTTGCAAAGGCCTCTAAAGATGGTGTTTTGAGCCTTTGCATTCCATTTCTCGTAATTCACCTCATCGCCTTGTAGGTATATAGCATCCCGAGGTTTTGGGAAGCCTTGTGAGGCGGCTCTAAGTATTCTAACATCTAGAGCTTCTAAATATGCCTCCATACAAATTTTCCAATATGGAAAATCATCCCCCTCAAAGATAGGAGGAGGACCATCCCCATGAGACATCTTTCTCTAGGCGGTTAAGCCAAATATATGAGCATGAGGCTCTGATACCAATTAAAATGATCAAGATACCCAAGAGAGGGGGTGAATTGGGCTAATTCTAAATTTCTTTGCAATAATTGAGTCCTACAGTTAGCCCAATTAACCCCTTGTGCCTAGAAAGTGTTTCTATTGATCTACCACACAAAAGTTTAGCAACCTATGTTCCAATCCTACTCTAGCATGGCAATTCTATGAATGTAAATGACAAGAATTGAATTGCTCAAAGTAAATGCTTAAAGTAAAGAGAGAAAGAGGAACGCGGTGATGTTTTGCCGAGGTATCGGAGAGTCACCACTCCCCACTAGTCCTCGTTAGAGCACCCGTGCAAGGGTGTAGCTCCCCCTTGATCCATGCAAGGATCAAGTGCTCTCTATGGGTTGATTCTTCGACACTCCATCGTGGTGAATCACCCACAACCGCTCACAACTTGAGTTGGGTCATCCACAAGCTTCGCCGGATGATCACCAAGCTCCCAATCACCACCAAGCCATCTAGGTGATGGCGATCACCAAGAGTAACAAGCACAAACTCTCACTTGACCACGACAAGCCTAATGAGAAGGGTGGATGCACACTTTGCTACTCTTGCTTTCACTAATGAGGGCTCTCTTTGGGATTCTCAAATCTCAATCACCTCACTAGGACCTTAGTCTTCTTTGCACTCTCAAAGGTGTTTCTCAGCTGTTGGAATGAGCAAAAGTATCCCCTCACACGAATGGAGAAAGTATTTATAACCTTGGTTTAAAAACGAACTGTTATGTGCCTTTGCGGGGTGACCGGACGCTCCAGTCTTGTTGATCGGATGCTCCGGTCAGTTCTCCCCAAACTCTAATGTTTAAGTTGTGACCGGACGTGTCTGGTCATGATTTTCCCTCTCTGGAACCTTACTAGAGTCGACCGAACGCTGGCACCCAGCGTCCGGTCGCGTCTAGACGATTTCACCTTGATCAAATGAACTAACTGGACTCTGTGCCAGCGTCCGGTCACTCCGAAACCAGCGTTCCGTCAGCATTTGACCCTCCATTCACTTCCAACTCTCGATCATACGTGAATGAAGTTTGCTTCAATGGATCTAAGGACTTTTTAGGAGCTACCTAGTGCTAGATTTAGCAAGTGTGCACCACACCTAACCCACTAGACCCACCTAGGTCAAGCTACCCATCCATACCCCCCTTAGTAGTACGACCAAAGGAAAAACAAAGTCCTAAACTACTCTAAGTGTCTCCTCAACACCAAATGACACTTAGAACTAGTCCATCCTTAACCTTGTCGTCCATCCTTTGAAAACCAAAATGATTTCCATCGTAGGGGCATGACCACCATGATAGCCCAATCGATCTCCATTACCATGACCTAACTTAATTTCCTCTACAAAACACACGTTAGTCACAGTAATCATGTATTGTCATTAATCACCGAAACCCAACTAGGGGCCTAGATGCTTTCACTAACGACGGTTAGTGGTGGTCGAAAAGTTGGTGGGTCAGATGATCCCCTCTTAGTCATAACCAGCTTTTCCTAAAATCCTTCTGTAGTGAGTGTTGGCCATTCATCGGCATATTTTCAATCAAAACTCAATGCATACATTGTCTAGTTTAGAATGGCTTCAAAGCTACAACCTGCATAGGTTAAGTCATAGTCCTCAACCTGTAATTGTTGGCACATAAAATGGATATGAGAACAAAGCTTTCAAATAACAACAAATCTGAATATAAGCTATGAGTTTGACTTCAACTTTACCATATCATTTCGGTTGGTTCGAGCAATCCTTACACAGAAGCCTACAACATCATGAAACGAGCCCGCATCTATTGCTTGTATCGTCATGGAGGATAGCGTAGGCAGGGTGTACCCAATATTCGCAAGCTTATTCAAACATGATTTAACAACATATTTAATTGCAATTTTCTTCTCAGGTGCCTTTACTCCCACCTCTTAGATTTGTACAACACATCTACCTCTTCTAGTGGCGATGGAAAAGCCAATTCAAGATTGGACCAATTGACCATTATCTATATCAAAGCTCTCAACATCCACTCCCTCAACCCCAAAATATGAAAGTGTCTTTTCAAGCCAAATGATTGGGTCAATTACCTACGGTACATTAAAGAAACACATATATACATATCAGAAAAATATATTGTGTACAAGCATATTTAAGACATATTAATGTATTAAAACATATATCATTGCTTACTATGCTAGGATGATTGAATGGTACAACTAGCAAACTTGGTTCGAATCCCCAAGCAATACAATAGCCCCAACTCGGAACAATTGGTTCAGGGAGACGTCCAACCATCTCTTCTCACTAAAATTAATATATAAAAATTCATATAATTGGAGTCAATATATGAATTCATACATCAACATTCATATATTCATAAGAATTTCCCTATATATATACAAAATATCAAAATTCAAATATATCACTTAAGTCAATATTTTTCATATACCAAAATGCATATTGCTAAAGTCTACATATCAAAATTCACGTATGTAAAGCCTTATACATCAAAATTCATATAACTGGACCCTATATATATACCAAATGCATATCAAATATATACTATATATCACACTAAAGTCAATATATCAAAATTTATATCACCAAAGTCAATATCTTTCTGCATATATATATCAAATTAAATCAAAATCTATCACTAAAACAATTACAAGTTAAATTAGATTGAATAAAAATAGCTAGCCAAGCAAATTAGCTTAAGTTAGGGTTGTGCTTGGTTTCACACAGCACAAGAAGGGATGAGGTGAGGTGAATCTAGTGGTAGCAGCAAGCGAGGGTGAGGCCAGAGATGATTGAGAGTCGAGGGCGGAGACGAAGGCGCCAGTGAAGATGATGTCGAGGCCGAAGGTGCTGGTGGAGACGAGGACGAGGCCGGCTAGAGCAAGATGGGGGCGAGGGCACGTGCGCCGAAGCTAAGGATGAGGACGAGGGCAAGGTTGGCCGCCACCAGAGATGAGACAAGGGCAAGGGCGAGGCCGCACGCACCGGAGCCAAGGACAAGGGTGAGGTCGGCCACCGGAGATGAGGATGAGCGTGACGCCGAAGCCAAGGATGAGGGCGAGATTGGCTGGCGCCAGAGACGAGGACGAGGGCTCCACGCGTGTGTCGGGTGAAAGCTCTAGTTTGGTTTTGGTGAATTGATGAAACCCTAAGTGCTAACCTAGTTTATAAAGTGATCATGACATAGGTAGCATATTCCAAGTGGTGAAGCAAATGAAGATCATGACATGATGATGGTGATGCCATGGTGATGATCTAGTGCTTGGACTTGAAAAGAAGAAAGAGAAAAACAAAAGGCTCAAGGCAAAGGTATAAATGTTAGGAGCTATTTTGTTTTGGTGATCGAGACACTTACTAAGTGTGATCACATTTAGGATCGATAGCCATACTATTAAGAGGGGTGAAACTCGTATCAAAATGCGGTTATCAAAGTGCCACTAGATGTTCTAACTCATTGCATATGCATTTAGGATCTAGTGGAGTGCTAACACCCTTAAAAATATTTGTGAAAATATGCTAACACACATGTGCACAAGGTGATACACTTAGTGGTTGGCACATTTGAGCAAGGGTTAGAAACTTCACCGGTGGAGTATCTGTCACAGAACCGACCAATTTATAAGAATACAAGTACAATGGCAATCCGCAAGCGGTCGCACTGTCATACTTGAACCCATATAAACCCGGTAGTCCGTCGAGTACCACGACGGGTCTCGATAAACGATTTACAACAACCAAGATCATACAGGATTCAACATACATGCCACATATTACATAAAGTTCATAGATACTTTTCATCATCAGAGTATGAATAAAAGTTATTACAAACCTAGTTTGATAAATAAAGCGGAAGCAAATAAGTTCGAAGATAAGGTTTCCAACATAATTTGATATAGTGCCAAGCCAGATCATGGTCCACAAAAGCAAAGATAGAAATTACTAAAGAAGCCTGCCCAAGGCTTACTCCTCATCCACAGCGGGATAGAAGCAATTCTTGCAATAACCATGATACACAGTGCCATCTGCAACAATGGGAAAATAAACCCTGAGTACGAGAAGGTACTCAGCTAGACTTACCCGTCGTGAACCAGAAATAAAATGACTCCAAGGATTATGCAAGGCTGTATAAGTGGACGTAACTTGACAACATTTTGCGAAAAAGGCAATTTACCCGTTGTACAATTATGATTTCTTTATCAAGTTAATTATAACTATCCATTTCTAGGTTAGCAACTATCCTGTGCTAAACATGTGGTATATCATCTAGAAGCATATAATAGTAACCATAGCAGGTATTGTAATTCCATATTCATCTGAACCATCATGTTTCATAATATAGTTACTACGATGTTGGGACTAGCCAAGTTTCTCACTATCCAGGAGAGACAGCGATTCGAATCGATTTCAACCAGCTGGGAATTTATTCCTAACACAAACCCAGGCAGACCAGATCAACGGTCACCTTAGGTCACCTTTGGTACAACTCAGGTACACATTTCGCGGGTTCGTACCGCGCCGCACAATCTAGAACACCAGATGCCAGGATGCTCAGGCCAAGCCTGCCCTTGGGCTCAGTCTGATCGTTCCCCGGAAGGAGCGCACAACAGAACAGTTCTCGGCCTGAGTTGAATTACTCGAATTCGCGGTCGGAACGAGTTATCCGGCTAGCTAAGCGAGAGGCATGCGTTCAATCTTGTCAGAAGCGCCAACAATGGTACGGTCCTTAATCGACACAGACGGGGATAGATCCACACCCAAGACCTCCATGTCTTGTTGCTTCTCTATCTACCTCCCGTCCGGTCTCGATTTACTTTTACCTCATGGTTCTGTTCCACGATAGCAGATATAGCCAACCGTGCTCCGGTATCCACCTATATCTCGCAGGTGACAGGACATCACCCGACTTCTACCGGTCTAAGCATGGCTAAGCATATATTTGATCCTGGACCTATACCGGTTAAAGGGTTAATATCTGGACAAGGAATGTACATGCATCAAGTGGTTTCATTCAACTCTTATAACCTAATGCATCAATCATAAATACGTAAGTAAACATTTGTAAATTACTGGGAGACTTATAATGCTCTGGGGCTTGCCTCGCAGAAAGGAAGTAGGGCGGTGGTCAGGACACTCCGGAAGCTCTTCAGAGTTCTGCTCCACGCCTTCGGGAGCTGCAGCTTGCGGATCCTCCTACGGGTTCCCTTCCTCTGCTTCTTCGAATTCTAGCAACGTGATCTCTTCCTCCGATCCTAGATGCATGAGTATGGTATGAGTATTACAAATGCATATATGTTAACAAGTGTATCACGTTGTTTGAGTAGGTGCATATCTCTTCTCGATTATTACTTAACTACTTCTACAATGCATCGACTATGCCACAAACAGTAGCTACTTGTTTCACTCATAACTGGAGTTCTACAAATCCAAAATCAGTGATCCAGGACTTTCTGGAAAGCTTATCAAATTCTCTACAACTTTGTTATTAACCATTTTTACAGTCTACATCAGTTTCAACATGCAACTCATCCCACTCTAGAATCAGTCTGGAAACTATTTAACATGCAATATAAAGTAAGAATATTTTTACTTCAGGTAATCATTCAAAATTTGACAACATATAATCTACCAACAGTTTAAGCATACTAATTACATTTAATATAATATAATGGTGGAGCCCAAACTATTTATTTAATCGCCTTTATTATTTTATTTAGATATCTAGGTTAATTAATAAACCTATATCAGATGTACTTCATAAATTCCCAAAAATTTATAGTGCCTTACTAATGCTATAAAAGGACTACTATAAAAATTTCATGTTATTTTACTAAGTAGAACATTCTATACAAAAATGATAAGGAAGCAAGGCTTGAAACAGCATAAATGGAAAATCCTATTGAAAAGTGTCAAGCAACAGATTTCTTATTTTTCTTAACATCCATATGGTACTAGTATTACCTCCCACAAATTTCATGAATTTTGGACTCATAAATAATTTATAAAAATTCATGCAAGGATTGACTAGCCATGAAAGAAAAATCTATAACTATAAATCTACCCATGCACTGGTCCTAAGATTTTTACCCAAGCTCATATATGCTAAGACTAGCTTACCACAAACATTTCATAATTTTTGGAGCACAGGAACTCTAGATATAAAATAAACAAATTTAAATGCATTCAAAAGCACATTTCAAATCTTACAGAACTGTGGCAGCGTGGCCACGACGACGGAGTCCGCGGCAGAGCTCCGGTGAGCATTGGCACGGCGCTGACGCTTACCGAACTCGAATGGCGGGCACGGGAAGAAGCAGTGGGTCGCTGGGGAGCTAGTTGTGCTGCTGCGGTGAAGAATGGATGGCTAGGCACGAGCTTGCATGGCTATGGCGACGGCGGAGGTGGAACGAGCTCGCTGCAGCGCTGCGGCGAGGAGGAAGGCCGAGGCAACACGAAAACGGAGTGCAGTTGAGTGTGGGCGGGTGCTGGCGTGATGAAGGCGTGCTCAGGCGCGTCGTGGCCCGCGTGAACAGAGCGCTGGCGACTCGTGGCCATCGCCGGGGACACGTGGCGCGTGGGTTCTGCCGGTGTCGGCCACTGAACGACGCCCGTTTAGTTCGTCAGTTAAGTCCCGAAGTCGAGCCTGACAGCGAGTTTTCAAGTTGACTTATCTGCTAAACCGTGGCTCCAACTCGTAAACCGCCTTAACAAAAATCCTAGCCCTATGTACCAGCTTCAACTCTTGTTCAATAATTGTGTCTCCATTCTCAACCAAATTTGAGTTATATTGCCATGAAGGTCAGCTTGTCAGGCTGTTCAATGAACTTGACTTAGAAAAATTTTCTGAAGTGTTGAAATCAAGATTTTGATGATTCTTGTGATCCAATTTCAAACACGTTAGGAGCTGAATCAGTCAAAGACCCAAAAATCAAAGTTGTTCCTTATGTCAAACACTACAACATTGCTTTAGTGAACTCCTCCATGCAAGGTCTCTAACACCTAGTTCAACTTTAGTCAAACATGTCACTTGGAAATCATGATGCATACTCAAACCATGGCTAAATGACCAAACTAGCCCTAGCCTTAAATACCAAAGTTGTTCATGATGATATCCTAAGCATGTTTAAGAAATTTTCAAGGTCATCCTATCATTTCATGTAGTGGTCACTCATAGAGCTATTCAGGTCAACACATGAAATATTACTTAAGTGCTTGATCATGAAAGGTGGCCTTCATGAACAAGGTTCCTTGTGTTAACCTAAGTGTAGCTAAGGTGTTTTAGTGACTAGCATTACCCACTTGCATTCATTTGCACATGATCTTATGCATATGTTCTAAGAAACACGAGATAACAAGCAATGTTTCATATGTTTCGATCAAATGTTTCAATTGTAAATGATGAGTTATGAATGCTTGATGCCTATGCTCATGTTATGCAAGTCAAGTTATGCAAGGCTAACACTCAAGGTGTTACAGCCCCTCCCCCTTATAAAAATCTCATCCCGAGATTTGCAAGACCTACCATTCATGGAAAAAGGCGGGATAAACTTCTCGTAGATAATCTTCTCTTTCCCACGTAGCATCTTGTTCACTATGATTGTTCCACACCACCTTATAGAACTTAATGATCTTACTCCTTGTCACTCTCTCCATCTCTTCTAATACTCGAATTGGCTTTTCTTCATAGGTCAAATCCGATTGAAGCTGCATGTTGGTGGGTGCAATCGCTTCTTTAGGTACTCGAAGACATTTCTTTAGCTGAGAAACATGGAACACATCAAAGATTGCACTCATCTCTGGTGGTAGTTGTAGCTTATACGCAACATTTCCTTTTCGCTCCATAATTTTGTATGGCCCTACATATCTTGGTGAAAGCTTCTTTTTTATCCCAAAACTTTTCACACCTTTCATGGGTGATACTCTCAAGTATACATAGTCACCCACTTCAAAAGTTAGTGGTCTTCTTCTTCTATCGGCATAACTCTTCTGTCTTGATTGGGCTGCCTTCATGTGTTGTTGGATGATACGTACTTGCTTTTTGGCTTCATTGACAAAATCAATACCAAAGTATCTCCTTTCACCGGGCTCAATCCAATTCAATGGAGTTCTGCACTTTCTGCCATACAAGGCTTCAAATGGAGCCATTTTGATACTCGCTTAATAACTGTTGTTATAGGAGAATTCAGCTAAAGGTAACCATTTCTCCCATGAACCTTTTGAAGATATAACACAAGCCCTAAGTAAATCTTCTAGGATTTGGTTTACTCGCTCTGTCTGTCCTGAAGTTTGGGATGATAAGCTGAACTTCTGATTAGCTTGGTTCCCAAGGCTTGGTGTAAGTGCTCCCAGAAACGAGCTATGAACTGTGGTCCTCTATCTGAGATTATGGTCCTAGGTACTCCATGCAATCTCACGATCTGGGATACATATATCTCAGCATATTTGCCAACTATATACCATATGTTTATGGGTATAAAGTGTGCTAACTTGGTGAGACGGTCAACAATGACCCAGATTGAATCGTGACCTTGTGGCGTTGTTGGAAGGCCTGTAATAAAGTCCATACTGATTTCCTCCCATTTCCATCCCGGAATAGGTAATGGCTAAAGTAATCTAGCAGTTTTCATATGGACGGCTTTCACTCTACTGCCATTATCACACTTAGCAACATAGGCTGCGATCTCTTTCTTCATCTTAGTCCACCAAAAACGGGTTCTTAGATCTTGATACATTTTACTACTATCCGGATGGATAGACAATTTGGACGAGTGAGCTTCCTCTAAAATTTGATTCCTGAGCTCACGGTCTTTTGGTACCACTAGCCGGTCCTTAAACCATAATACACCTCTTTCATCCAATCTAAAATGCTTGGTTTCTTGCTCTTGCATTTTTCTCTTGATGTGACTTATTCCTACATCTGTTTGCTGTAGCTCTATGATTTTGCCCTCAAGCGAACAACTGATTGTGATATTGTGGAGTACAGCAGGATGTAGCAAGTTGAATCCATCTTCCAATAGTGCTTCCATAGTGTTGCAATGGGACTTCCGACTAAGTGCATCGGCTACTACATTAGCTTTACCCGGATGGTAATGCACTTCCAAATTATAGTCCTTAATCAATTCCAACCATCTACGTTGTCTCATGTTCAGTTCTGGCTGGGTAAAGATATACTTGAGGCTTTTGTGGTCAGTATAGATATGACATATATTGCCCAACAAGTAATGTCTCCATATCTTTAATGCATGGACAACGGCTGCCAGTTCCAAATCATGTGTAGGGTAGTTGACTTCATGTTTTCTCAATTGCCGTGAGGCATATGCGATTACTCTCCCTTCTTGCATAAGCACACATCCCAAACCTATTCCTGATGCATCACAAAATACATCAAAAGACTTTTCAATGTCTGGTTGTGCTAGCACAGGCGCTGTAGTCAACAAAGTTCTGAGGGTGTGAAAAGCTGTTTCACATTCTGGTGTCCATTTGTACTTCTCATCTTTCTGAAGTAATCTGGTCATAGGCTTAGCTATCTTTGAGAAATCTGGAATAAACCGACGATAGTATCCTACTAACCCTAGAAAACTCCGAACTTCATGAACCGAAGTTGGGGCTTTCCAATCCATGACCTCTTGTACTTTTGATGGGTCTACTGAGATTCCATCTCTTGATAAAATGTGACCTAAGAAAGGTACTTTGCTCATCCAAAATTCACATTTGCTAAACTTGGCATATAGCTTATGCTCCCTCAGTCTGGATAGGACAATCCTCAGATGCTCTTCATGATCTGACTCATTTTCTGAATAAATCAATATGTCATCAATAAACACGACCACAAACTTATCAAGTTCGGGCATGAATACCGAGTTCATCAGGTACATGAAATAGGCTGGAGCATTTGTTAGTCCGAAAGACATAACCAAATACTCGTATAAGCCGTACCTAGTAGAGAAAGCAGTTTTAGGTATATCCTCCGGTCTGATCTTTATCTGATGGTAACCTGATCTCAAGTCAATTTTAGAGAATACCTTTGCCTTCGCTAGCTGATCGAACAAGATGTCTATACAGGGTAACGGATATTTGTTCTTGATGGTCACAGCATTGAGTGGTCTATAATCTACACACATTCTCAGTGACTTATCCTTCTTTTTCACAAACAATGCTGGGCATCCCCACGGAGATGAGCTAGGTTGGATAAGACCCTTGTCCAATAGATCTTGCAATTGAACTTTAAGTTCTGCTAACTCATTGGGTGGCATTCTATATGGCCTTCTGGATATGGGTGCGGTACCTGGCACTAATTCAATCTTAAATTCCACGTTCCTATCCGGTGGTAGACCTGGTAATTCCTCTGGAAATACATCTGGAAACTCACAAACCATGGGGATATCACATATGGTGGTGGTTTGGATAGCACAGGCTAAATGTTGGGGTTCGAAATCGCGGGAGAGTGGAACTAGAAAAGCATTCCCTCCCGTGGGTTCTCTCAACATAATAGTGCGGGTGCTAGTGTCAATAAGAACACCATGATCCTTCATCCAATTCATGGCTAAGATTACACTTATCGACAACCCCGGCAATATTATCAAATCTGTGGTGTACTCCCTCCCTTGTATCACGATGAGTACATTTTTGACTATCTTTTTGGTAGTAACAGTTCCCCCCTGCTGAACTTATGTTAAAACCCCCTTTACTTACTTCAATTATTTCTTGATCATGTCTAGATGCAAATGCTTGACTCATAAATGAATGAGAAGCTCCCGAATCAAATAAAACAACAACAGGATGCTTGTTGACGAGAAACATACCAGCCGTGACAACCTCTCCGGTGGGCACTTCCTCTACAGCGGTATAATGCACTTGTCCCTAACGTGCCCTGGCATTCACCTGCCTCTAATTGTTCTGATTTGGGTTGCTATTCCTCTTGGGGTGGGGGCACTCCTTGGACCAATGGCCCAGTTGGTTGTAGTTGAAACATGGTTGATTACTTCTGAATCCGGTGGAGCTGTCTTGATTACCATTTCCTTTTGGTAAGGCAATAGTGAACGCCTTACGGAATAGTTTCTGTGGCCTATTATTTTGAGCTTTTGGTGGTGGAGGCCTAAACTTGGGTGCAGGTGGACGGAATTGTGGCCTAGCTGTGACAGGCGCCTTCGACAGGAAAGATCCGGATGCACCGGCCTTATATGCCCTCTTGCGACCTTTAGCAACTGCATGCAGGTTGTTGTGGTTTTCTTGGGTCAAGGCATCACTAATAAACTCATTGTATGTGGCACATCGAGAATTTGCCATAGTCTTCATTAGTTTAGTACCCAAACCTCGCTTGAAACTCTCAATCTTTTTCTCTTCAGTATCCACGAAACTTGGAGCATATCTTGACAAGTTGTTGAATGCGTGCATATATTCTATGAGTGACTTTGTTCCCTGAGTGAGCCTCATAAATTCTGCTACTTTCATGCGCATCAGGCCCGGGGGAATATGATGTCCCCTAAAAGCCAGCTTGAATTGATCCCAGGTCACTCTCGCATTAGCAGGCAGAGATGACAGGAAGTGCGTCCACCAGATTCCTGCTGGTCCTTACAATTGATGAGAAGCATATTCTGCTTTCAGGTGCTCTGTGACCCTTAGCAGACAAAATTTCTACTCGATGGTATTCAGCCACTCATCGGCTTGCAGTGGTTCCTCCGCCACCTTGAAGATCGGAGGCTTCGTGTCCAGAAACTCCTTGAATGAACTGTGCTGATTTGGCTCGGCCCTTGGTTGCTGTGGGTGGCCACGAGCAGTGTTTTGTGCGATGAGGCGCAAAGCTTCCTCCATTGTCCTTTGGCTCCCTAGGAACTAGGTAAAGAATTCCTGAGCAGACGGTGGCGGTGGGGGTGGCAAATCATCCTGGTTGCCATCCTGGCTGCTACTAGCTCCTACACGGGTGCGCGTCATCTGCGAAGTTGCAACAATAAGCGATTATTGGTTGAGGTCAAGAGATTGCAGAGGAATTTTATACTCATGCCAAACTGAAATCACTGGAGAAAATTCTCAAAATCACAATAAAAACAGAGGCATAATAATTCATTCTCGCAACATGACATCACCAATTTGACCACTTATCGTGCTCATAACGCATGCAAATTTAAAGCGTGATTACCGACAAAGAACTGGAATTGCATTGACGTTCATCCAAACGTGCCATTAATCAACGTTACATGATAGTCTGGTTACTAATGCCAACTTCGAACTACAGGTCCATTACATGAATAAAGGTGATACATTAGTCCTTCCACTAAGTGCTAAGTGATCTAATCCTCATCATGATCACTATCAAGGTTAGACGCAGGATCATCTCCTTCCTTAGGTTCTACTTCTTCTTCAGGTGCCACTTCTTCTTCTTCTTCCTCGTACCCTTCTAGATCCATTTCTACGGCTCCAGGTGGGACATAAGGGTAGAGCTGATTGTCTAGTAGATGAACCTCTTCATGTAGATTATCGTTATATTCTTCCGCAATGGCCAGCTGCTGTCCCAGCTCAAACTGTCGAGCTCTTAGGACATCTTCCCTGGACCAAGCTGCATTTCGTTGGTGAGTTAACCGAGTCATCTCTTCAGTGAGCCTCTCAATCTCGGCGTCGTGCTCCCTCAGAAGCTGACGTCGGTCCTCGCGGGCATGACCAAGAGCACTGGACACACATCTGAGGCTACCTTCAACTCCATCTAACACTCTCATCACTGCGAACATGGCGCTCATGGAAGGGTTATCACTGTTCTGCCCTTCTGCTGCACCAATCTCCAAAGATTTTCCTCTTGCCTACTGCCATGAGTCAGTGGAGGGATTACCTCTTGGAAAGACTCCAACCAAAGCGGCTGCCAGCTCTTGAGGAAAACGATCCATGATATCCCTCAGGATCCCAAAGGCTGCTCTGCCAGCTGCTTCTTCAGCAGTCCTTCCAGTCAACTCATAACACCAACCTGTCCACTCAGAATCGTCACCTCGAGGACGAACAATGGCCTCCACTGTAACTAAGAGACCTTCTCCCAACCACTCATTCGCCCAGAAGTAGCGGGGTTCCATTCCATCAGGATAACCTACATAGCTGAGCACTCTCCACAAGAGTGTAGGCATCCCAAACTCTCCAAGGAACATGTGACGTTGACAGGTACGTGGAGCAAGTTGACGGCTAGGAGCTCTGCCTCCGGTGGACTTGTGAGTAGTCTGCTTGGTGCGTGCCATCTGCACCATTAACATGTACCCTTGGTGAGACAAAGCCATAATGGATAAGAGTTACATAACCGAGTAAGAATCTTATAAGGGGAGGAACAATATAGTTACATGAATGGTAATTTAACATGATGCATGCTCATGCCATACGTCCTTACAAACTTAAGAAAAATTTGTTTCTAACGGTGGACACGGTGGCATACATACGTTCTCTCATATATAGCGTAACTAGTCGAGCTACATGTTTCGTTGTTAGTGTTCCTGCATAAAATTTCATTTCAGCCCTAAACCCATAATGAAATATGCAAAATGTAATTGTAAATACTTTCATATATGTATACCCATACATACACTTCCGTATCAATCTACCCGACAAGAATTTAAACCCACAATTAAATACGTACCATATACACATGCAAGCATGCATACATAGCCGTACCAAAGCTAACTCTTCACGACCGCACGCTCACATCTTGCGGTCATACACTCATCTTACCTTGGCGTAGAGGTATTTGATCCATACATTACCACTCAAGTGAATGGCATCCATACTATAGCATGCCGTATGGACGACGAAGCAAAGACCCCCATGTTAGTACTTAAATAGCCACCGAATAGTCCTTAATTTGGGCATAAGGAAAGTGATCATTGGCACACTTTAGATTTCAAATACCTATTAAATAACTATTAGTTGCTAGAGAAGGGTTTTTGGAATACAAAAACTTTTGTTTTAAATACACTTGTGACAATTAACGTTGAATCTTGCTCTGATACCAGCTGTCGCAGAACTGACCAATTTATAAGAATACAAGTATAATGGCAATCCGCAAGCGGTCGCACTGTCATACTTGAACCCATATAAACCTGGTAGTCCGTCGAGTACCACGACGGGTCTCGATAAACAATTTACAACAACCAAGATTGTACAGGATTCAACATACATGCCACATATTATATAAAGTTCATAGATACTTTTCATCATCAGAGTTCTGCTCCACGCCTTCGGGAGCTGCAGCTTGCGGATCCTCCTACGGGTTCCCTTCCTCTGCTTCTTCGAATTCCAGCAACGTGATCTCTTCCTCCGATCCTAGATGCATGAGTATGGTATGAGTATTACGAATGCATATATGTTAACAAGTGTATCACGTTGTTTGAGTAGGTGCATATCTCTTCTCGATTATTACTTAACTACTTCTACAATGCATCGACTATGCCACAAACAGTAGCTACTTGTTTCACTCATAACTGGAGTTCTACAAATCCAAAATCAGTGATCCAGGACTTTCTGGAAAGCTTATCAAATTCTCTACAACTTTGTTATTAACCATTTTTACAGTCTACATCAGTTTCAACATGCAACTCATCCCACTCTAGAATCAGTCCGGAAACTATTTAACATGCAATATAAAGTAAGAATACTTTTACTTCAGGTAATCATTCAAAATTTGACAACATATAATCTACCAACAGTTTAAGCATACTAATTACATTTAATATAATATAATGGTGGAGCCCAAACTATTTATTTAATTGCCTTTATTATTTTATTTAGATATCTAGGTTAATTAATAAACCTATATCAGATGTACTTCATAAATTCCCAAAAATTTACAGTGCCTTACTAATGCTATAAAAGGACTACTATAAAAATTTCATGTTATTTTACTAAGTAGAACATTCTATACAAAAATGATAAGGAAGCAAGGCTTGAAACAGCATAAATGGAAAATCCTATTGAAAACTGTCAAGCAATAGATTTCTTATTTTTCTTAACATCCATATGGTACTAGTATTACCTCCCACAAATTTCATGAATTTTGGACTCATAAATAATTTATAAAAATTCATGCAAGGATTGACTAGCCATGAAAGAAAAATCTATAACTATAAATCTACCCATGCACTGGTCCTAAGATTTTTACCCAAGCTCATATATGCTAAGACTAGCTTACCACAAAAAGTTCATAATTTTTGGAGCACAGGAACTCTAGATATAAAATAAACAAATTTAAATGCATTCAAAAGCACATTTCAAATCTTGATTTAAATCTCCAAAACTTTCTACTGTAAATGTTAAAAACACATTTTTCCTAAATACTACACCTCCTAAGGAACACTACAAAATTTATTTCACAATTTTAGGAGCTACCAAACTAAAGTTACAAAAATAACAAAACACATATGAATCTGCATTCAAACTGAACTGGATTTGAAATATTGAGTCGCTGACACGCGGGACCCACTGGTCAGCGAGACCAAAACAGAGCACAGCGGTGCTGCTCGACGTACACGGCCAAAGCTCGCTGACGGCAAGTACGCCGGTGGTGACATCATCATAGTGTGACCCCCGTGACCTAACGCGTCGATTGGTCTACTTGGCCGGCCCTATCGTCGACACCAGCGACGACGGCGGCGGCCATGGCGGCTCGGCGAGGCGGGACGTCGGTGGTACGCCGGCGATGACCTTGGCGGCCCAACCTAAGGTGCAGACGAGCATCTAGGAACGCTAGGGGACCTAGCGCGCTAGCTAACAGAGCAGGAGGGGGACTGTGGCGGCGTGGCCACGACGACAGAGTCCGCGGCAGAGCTCCGGTGAGCATCGGCATGGTGCTGACGCTTACCGAACTCGAATGGTGGGCACGGGAAGAAGCAGTGGGTCACTGGGGAGCTAGTTGTGCTGCTGCGGTGAAGAATGGATGGCTAGGCGCAAGCTTGCGTGGCTATGGCGACGGCGGAGGTGGAACGAGCTCGCTGCAGCGCTGCGGCAAGGAGGAAGGCCGAGGCAACGCGAAAACGGAGTGCGGTTGAGTGCGAGCGGGCGCTGGCGTGATGAAGGCGCGCTCGGGCGCGTCGTGGCCCGCGTGAATAGAGCGCTGGCGACGCGCGGCCGTCGCCAGGGACATGCGGCGCGTGGGTTCTGCCGGTGTCGGCCACTGAACGGCGCCCGTTCAGTTCGTCAGTTAAGTCCCAAAGTCGAGCCTGACAGCGAGTTTTCAAGTCGACTTATCTGCTAAACCGTGGCTCCAACTCATAAACCGCCTTAACAAAAATCCTAGCCCTATGTACCAGCTTCAACTCTTGTTCAATAATCGTGTCTCCATTCTCAACCGAATTCGAGTTATATTGCCATGAAGGTCAGCTTGTCAGGCTGTTCAATGAACTTGACTTAGAAAAAATTTCTTAAGTGTTGAAATCAAGATTTTGATGATTCTTGTGATCCAATTTCAAACACGTTAGGAGCTAAATTAGTCAAAGACCCAAAAATCAAAGTTGTTCCTTATGTCAAACACTACAACATTGCTTTAGTGAACTCCTCCATGCAAGGTCTCTAACACCTAGTTCAACTTTAGTCAAACATGTCACTTGGAAATCATGATGCATACTCAAACCATGGCTAAATGACCAAACTAGCCCTAGCCTTAAATACCAAAGTTGTTCATGATGATATCCTAAGCATGTTTAAGAAATTTTCAAGGTCATCCTATCATTTCATGCAGTGGTCACTCATAGAGCTATTCAGGTCAACACATGAAATATTACTTAAGTGCTTGATCATGAAAGGTGGCCTTCATGAACAAGGTTCCTTGTGTTAACCTAAGTGTAGCTAAGGTGTTTTAGTGACTAGCATTACCCACTTGCATTCATTTGCACATGATCTTATGCATATGTTCTAAGAAACACGAGATAACAAGCAATGTTTCATATGTTTCGATCAAATGTTTCAATTATAAATGATGAGTTATGAATGCTTGATGCCCATGCTCATGTTATGCAAGTCAAGTTATGCAAGGCTAACACTCGAGGTGTTACAATATCTACCTATAGTGTGCGGACAGTCCAACGGTGCTACCGACGCTCTATATAGAAAAGACAGAGGTCACTGGAAGTGACCGGACGCTGGCCTCGGTTGGACCGGTGCGTCCGATCAGTAGAAGCTGCAAAGACACTAGTGTCGGTCTCTGACCGAACGCTGGGCCACTTAGTGACCAGACGCTAGAGGGTTGTGTCCGGTCCTATTGATGTGGTAGCACATAAGGGAGACGCCGAGTGACCGGACACTGGGTGAGTCCGGTCGAGCATGACCAAACCCATCTGGTCATAATTTCTTGCTTCTGGATGCTTACTGGAAATGACCAGACGCTGAGGTCTAGCATCCGGTCACTTCGTAGCAGCGCATCTAGTCATCACTTGACCGTTGGGATTGGGTGCTTAGTATTTGAAGAGAGGGGACACGTGGCGTGCATCGCACGACCGGATGCTGGGGTCCTATGTCCAGTCGATGTGATCAGAGCGTCAGGTCACCCCGTGTTGTGCCCTGTGAAGGGGTACAATGGCTCTATTTCATGGGGGCTTCTATTTAAGCCCCATGGCTGGCTCTAGCTCACTCTCTTGGCCATTTGCATTGACATAGCAACCTTGTGAGCTTAGCCAAAGCCCTCCCACTTATCTCCATCATTGATCCATTATCTTTGTGAGATTGGGAGTGAATCCAAGTGCATTGCTTGAGTGTTTGCATCTAGAGGCACTTGGTGTTCATGTTTTGCTGTGGGATTCACTTGTTACTCTTGGTGGTTGCCACCAGCTAGATGGCTTGGAGCAGCGAGGATCATCAAGCAAATGGTGGTGATTGTATCCAGCTTCGATCGTGGTGATTGTGAGGGGTTCTTGACTTTTCCCCAATGGAGAACCAAAAGGTACTCTAGTGGATTGCTCGTGACTTGTGTGATCCTCATCTTGTATTGGTTGTGTGGTACCCTATTGAGGGTTTGGCGTGTGATGATGTAGAGATCATAAGTATAGATGGCTCTAACTTGATCTTCAAGGGCTTTAGATATGAGAATCTATACTTGGTTGATTTCAATGCTAGTGAAGCTAGATTATCTATATGCTTGTTCACTGAGTCTAGCATGAGTTGGTTATGGCATAGAAGGCTTGGTCATGTTAGAATGAAATAATTGAATAGATTGATTAAGCATGACTCGGTTAGAGGCTTGAAAGATGTTGTGTTTGAAAAGGATAAGCTTTGTAGCTCTTGTCAAGCCGGCAAACAAGTTAGAAACACCCATCCTAAGAAAAGCATGATAAGCACTAGTAAAGCATTTGAGTTATTGCACATGGACTTGTTTGGGCCAACACAATATACTAGCATTGGCGATAACAAATATGACTTTGTGATAGTAGATGATTATACTAGATACACATAGGTATTCTTTCTAGTTGAGAAAAGTGATGTGTTTGCAGCATTCAAATCATTTGTCAAGGGCATTCACAATGAGTTTAAAACAACCATCAAGAGAGTTAGAAGTGACAATGATAGTGAGTTCAAGAACACTAGAATTGATGAGTTATGTGGTGAATTTGGAATTATACATCAATTCTCGACCAAGTATACTCCATAATCAAATGGCCTTGTTGAGAGGAAGAATAGAACACTCATTAATATGGCAAGGTCTATGCTTAGTGAGTACAATGTGAGTAAATCTTTTTGGGTCGAAGCTATCAACACGGCATGCTATTGTAGCAACCGCCTCTATTGTCACCCATTGAAAGAGAAGACACCATATGAGCTCTTGAATGGTAGAAAGCCCAACATTGCATATTTTCAGGTCTTTGGTTACAAATGCTATATCTTGAAGAAAGGCACTAGATTGGATAAGTTTGACAAGAAATGTGATGAAGGATTCCTACTTGGATACTCAACCACTAGCAAAGCATATAGAGTTTAGAATTTGGATCGTGGTACTCTTGAGGAAGTTCATGATGTTGAATTTGATAAAACCAAGGGTTCACAAGAAGAGAATGAGAACTTAGAAGATGTTAGAGGCATTCAACTTTCAAATGCCACGATGAACATGGATGTTGGTGAATTGAGGGCTAAGCAAGTGAATGATGATGAAGATGATCAAGTGCAAGTGCTCTCTAACTCAAATGTGCAAGATGATATAAATCAAGCTGGCACAAGTGGCTCTCATGATAATGAATAAGATCAAGTGGCTAGTACATCTTCTCAACCCAATGATCAAGTAATTGCAAGCAATCAAGTTCCAATGCTCCAACCAATCAATATTGCAAGGGATCATCTATTGGACACTATAATTGGTGATATTTCAAGAGGTGTGCAAACTAGATAAAGATTGGCTCTATTTTGTGAGCACTTCTCTTTTGTGTCATCTATTGAACCAAAGAAGATAGATGAAGTATTGAAGGATGTTGATTGGGTGAATGCTATGTATGAAGAATTGAATAACTTCACAAAAAATCAAGTATGGGAATTAGTAGAGAGACCAAAGGGACACAATGTGATTGGAACCAAATGGGTCTTTAGAAACAAGTAAGATCAAGATGGGATAGTAGTAAGGAACAAAGCAAGATTGGTAGGACAAGGCTATACATAAGTTGAAGGTCTTGACTTTGGAGAAACATGTGCACCGGTTGCTAGATTGGAAGCTATTAAAATCTTACTAGCCTATGCTTGTACCCACAACATCAAACTCTATCAAATGGATGTCAAGAGTGTATTTCTCAATGGTTACATCAATGAAGAAGTATATGTTGAGCAACCTCCCGGTTTTGAAGATGACAAGAAGCCTGACCATGTGTACAAGTTGAAGAAGGCATTGTATGGCTTGAAGCAAGCACCTAGAGCATGGTATGAGAGATTGAGGGACTTCCTACTCTCTAAAGGGTTCATAATGGGCAAGGTTAACACCACTCTTTTTATTAAGAAGATTGGAAAATATTTATTTGTGTTGCAAATCTATGTTGATGACATCATATTTAGATCAACCAATTAAGACTTTTGTGATGAGTTTAGAAAGATGATGGCTAATGAGTTTGAGATGTCCATGATTATAGAGTTAAGTTACTTCCTTGGTCTTCAAATCAAGCAATTGAAGAATGGTATATTTGTGAGTCAAGATAAGTATATCAAGGACATGATCAAGAAGTTTGGCATGGATGATAGTAAAGCCATTAGTACACCAATGGAAACAAATGGCAACTTGGATAGTGATGCAAGTGGCAATATGGTGGATCAAAAATTGTATCGGTCTATGATTGAAAGCCTACTCTATATGATCACATCAAGGTCAGATGTCATGTTTAGTGTATGCATGTGTGCAAGATTTCAAGCCTCACCAAGAGAAAGTCATTTGAAGGCTACAAAGAGAATATTGAGGTACTTGAAACATACACAAAATATTAGTTTGTGGTATCTAAAAGGAGCAAAGTTTGAGCTAGTTGGTTACTCTGACTCATATTATGCGGGATGCAAGGTTGAAAGAAAGAGCACCTCAGGCACATGTCAATTGTTGGGAAGATCACTTGTTTCATGGTCATCAAAGAAGTAAAATAGTATTGCATTATCAACCACCGAAGCTGAATACATATCCATCGGTAGTTGTTGTGCACAAATACTTTGGATGAAGGCCACTTTGAGTGATTTTAGAATCAAGTTCAAGAAAGTGCCATTGTTATGTGACAATGAGAGTGCAATCAAGTTAACCAAAAATCCAGTTCAACATGCAAGAACAAAGCACATTGATGTCCGCCATCATTTCATAAGAGATCACCAACAAAAAGGGGACATTTGCATTGAGAGTGTGGGCACCAAAGATCAACTTGCCGATATCTTCACCAAGCCATTGGATGAGAAAAGGTTTTGCAAGCTAAGGAATGAGTTGAACATATTGGAATTTCTCAAATATGTGTTGATGCATCCCCCACTCATATGACATGCCTCTCCTTCGAGCAATCCAAGGTAAAACTTGATTGGCATGTCATGCATCCTTGTTAAGGACATGTTTAGTGCATCTAGACATCTCTCACATTTAATAGGCTCATTCATGAAAATCAAATGAATTTGATGATTGTATGGTACCACTATTGCTTCTATGCCTGTTTTGGTCTAGTGGTAGCATATGACATGTTTGTGGGCTTGTAAACCTAGTGTTTGATCTAGAAAATGAGCTCTAAGTGTTTAACTCAATATGGTACAAGATAACCCTTATTTGGAGGTGTGAAAAAACTTATCCTTGGATCAAACTGAGTTAAATATCTTTGGCAAGTATTCTAGATTGGATCAATTTTGAGAAAATGATCATCACCCCATTGATTGACATTGATAATCTCAACCTATCTACATTTTGAACCTTTGTGGTCATTGATGACAAAGGGGGAGAAAAAAATAAAGATATTAGTACATGGGGGAGAAAAACAAAGATATTAGTGTACTAAGATTATGAAAAGACAACAAAGGGGGAGAACATGACATAGGGGGAGAGATATGACAAAGGAAAGGGATCAATTAAAATGTTGAGCACACAAGTAGGGGGAGCAAGCTCATGAACGTGTATGGTGCATTTAAATGTGCATTTCATATGTTTGCTTGCATGGCACAAGTTTTAAATTTCAATATTCATGCTTGTGTGGTGTATGCTAGTTGTAGGTTTGAATGATGAAATAAAAATCTAGCATGCATAGGTTATCTAGTGATTTCATTTCCAAGTGTTTCCAAGTGGTATCGAGCTAACCATGGTGCTAAGGATGGTATAATGGTGCACTCTGATTGGTATCATGCTTCAAAGGTCCATCTTTTATACCTTAGCATCATTTGGTAGACATTGTCTCCTATATTTCCTATCTAAGCATATGTGCAAGCTATAATCCAAACTCTTAGCACATATGTAGGGGAGCAATTGCTACCATATGGAGTTCATGAAACTTGTCCATATCCTTTACACATGGTGAATATACTTGAGCAAGCAACATGGATTCAATTGAATTTCAATTCATATCTTTGTGTAAGGGTTGTCATCAATTACCAAAAAGGGGTAGATTGAAAGCTCTAGTTTGGTTTTGGTGAATTGATGAAACCCTAAGTGCTAACCTAGTTTATAAAGTGATCATGACATAGGTAGCACATTCCAAGTGGCGAAGCAAATGAAGATCATGACATGATGATGGTGATACCATGGTGATGATCTAGTGCTTGGACTTGAAAAGAAGAAAGAGAAAAACAAAAGGCTCAAGGTAAAAGTATAAATGATAGGAGCCATTTTATTTTGGTGATCGAAACACTTAGTGAGTGTGATCACATTTAGGATCGATAGCCATACTATTAAGAGGGGTGAAACTTGTATTGAAATGTGGTTATCAAAGTGTCACTAGATGTTCTAACTCATTGCATATGCATTTAGGATCTAGTGGAGTGCTAACACCCTTGAAAATGTTTGTGAAAATATGCTAACACACATGTGCACAAGGTGATACACTTGGTGGTTGGCACATTTGAGCAAGGGTTAGAAACTTCACCGATGGAGTGTCTGCCCATAGTGTGCGAACAATCCAACGGTGCCACCGGCGCTCTATATAGAAAAGACAGAGGTCATTGGAAGTGACCGGACGCTGGCCTCGGTTGGACCAGCGCGTCCGGTCAGAAGAAGCTGCAAAGACGCTGGCGTCGGTCTCTGACCGGACGCTGGGTTACTTAGTGACCGGACACTGGAGGGTTGCATCCGGTCCTACTGACATGGCAGCACATAGGGGAGACATCGAGTGACCGGACACTGGGTGAGTCTGATCGAGCATGACCGGATGTGTCCAGTCATGATTTCTCGCTTCTGGATGCTTACTGGAAATGACCTGATGCTAAGGTCTAGCGTCTGGTCACTTTGCAGTAGCGTGTTCGATCATCACTTGACCGTTGGGATCGGGCGCTCAGTATTTGAAGAGAGGGGACACGTGGCTTACATCGCATGACCAGACACTAGGGTCCTACGTCCGGTCACCCCGTGTTGTGCCTAGTGAAGGGATACAATGGCTCTATTTCATGGGGGCTTCTATTTAAGCCCCATAGCCGGCTCTAGCTCACTCTCTTAGCCATTTGCATTGACATAGCAGCCTTGTGAGCTTAGCTAAAGCCCTTCCACTCATCTCCATCATTGATCCATCATCTTTGTGAGATTGGGAGTGAATCCAAGTATATTGCTTGGGTGTTTGCATCTAGAGGCACTTGGTGTTTGTGTTTTGCTGCGGGGTTCGCTTATTACTCTTGGTGGTTGCCACCACCTAGATGGCTTGGAGCAGCAAGGATCGTCGAGCGGAGGGTGATGATTGTCTCCGGCTCCGATCGTAGTGATTGTGAGGGGTTCTTAACCTTTCCCCGGTGGAGAGCCAAAAGGTACTCTAGTGGATTGCTCATGGCTTGTGTGATCCTTATCTTGTGTTGGTTGTGCGGCACCCTATTGAGGGTTTGGCATGTGATGCCAATTAGCACGTGAACCTCTAAGTGAATGAATCGCCACAACGAGGAGTGGTTTGTCGGTAAGCAAGTGAACCTCGGTAAAAAATCATTGTGTTTATCATTTGATTCCGAGGTGATTGATCTTCATTGGTATTCATTCTTGTGATTGATTGGCTCCTTCCTCAACACGGCGGTATAAACAAATTGCTCACTCTCTTTACATTACCGCAAACTAGTTGTCAAGCTCTTTAGTGTAGCTAGTTGTGAGAACTTGTTAGTTTGGTTAGTGTGGCTCTTTAATTAGCCTTTGAGAGCACACTAACTTAGTATAGTGACATAGCTATTGTGTGGATAGAAACTATATAAACTAGAATTGTGGTTGGTGGCTTGCATTTTTAGTAGGCTAGCGCAACACTTGCTTCATCTCATAATTGTCTAATCAGTTTGTTAAATGTTGTTGTAGAATTTCTTAATAGGCTATTCACCCCCGTCTAGCTATTAGGACCTTTCACCGAGGAGAGAGGACGAGGATAAGGCCACCCAGAGCGAGACGAGGGCGAGGGTGAGGCCACATGCGCCGGAGCCAAGGACGAGGGCGAGACCGGCCGTTGGAGACAAGGACGAGGGCGTCGCCGTACGCGCCGGGAAGAGAGAACGAGGGTGAGGCCAGCGGGATCGAGACAAGGGAGGGGGCGAGGCCACGCGCGCCGAAGCTGAGGACAAGGGCAAAGTCAGATGGGTGAGTGGTGTGGTGGCGAGCGGCGGGGTGGCGGATTTGGACGCACGAGAGATCTCTCTAGTGGCGGCAGTTGAAAGGAGGAACAGGAGAGAAGCGACGAGTATATAGTGTTGGACCTTTTAGTCCAGGGTTGGGCCTCCACCCGGGACTAGTCCTTTCAATACCGGTTGGTGGCCTAACCCGGGACGAAAGCCAAATTTTGGCCCACGACGAAACTGCTGCCTACTTGGTAGTTTCATTTCTCACCCATGCAACAATTTTTAACATTTTATTTAACATAAATAGGCTAAAAATTGGAAATTGCATAGTAAAAAATATAGCTCAAAAATTGCAATACAAAACTGCTTTGATATACAATTTATAATGCTTTTGCTTCATGCTTTAAATGTTTAATACATATGCTATAAATTATAATTATATTTTAAAAATTCAAATTTCAAATCTAAGAAATTCAAACATAGTTTTTCTTAACAAGATGGTTTCAAATGAAGAAGTTGTCAACTACAAAGTTGCATAACTTTTCAAGATCTACAACTTTCATTTTGGTCATTTCTCCATTTGAGGACATTTTAAAATTTAAAATTTTAAAAATTCAAACATAATTTTCCTTGATAATGATTTCAAATAAAAAAGTTGTCAACTACAAAGTTGTGTAACTTTTCGAGTTCTATAACTTTATTTTGGTCATTTTTTCATCTAACAAAGTGGTAGGGCACATTGTTCATATGTAAATTTATGAACAATGTATACTACCACTTTGCCAGATGAAGAAAGGACTAAAATAAAAGTTGTAGATCTTGATCGATTCTACAACTTTTATGTTTATGAATTTCGCAGTTGAATTCATTTACTTCTTCAAAATACTATTTGAAGTTGCCATTTTTTTAGAATCAAATTTTGAATTGATAAAACAAATTCACATAAAAAGATGACCAAAATGAAAGCCATAAGAACACAATAAATTAATAAAGCATGAATTTAGAAAATTTTAGGAAAAAAATCATCAAATTTGAAGTTAGTATCACAAAGAAAGACTGGTTATAAGCTTTAGCCAAAGATTAAAAAGAGAAATCAAACTTCTATAAAAATTTAATTTCAAACATAATTTCGAAATAGTAGATAATTCTAAATGAAAAAGTTGTCAACTACAAAGTTGCATAACTTTTTGAGATCTACAACCTTCATATTGGTTGTTTCTCCATTTGAGGTCATTTTAAAAATTCAAATTTTAAATTTGAGAAATTCGAACATAATTTTTCTTGACAAGATGACTTCAAATGAAAAAGTTGTCAACTACAAAGTTGTATAACATTTCAAAATCTACAAATTTTATTTTGCACATGTCCCCATCCAAGGTCGTTTGAAAAATTCGTATATGAGACACATGAGACATCGAAAATAATAATAAAGATCTTAGAGAATCTTAGAGTAAATATTTAGGGTACATAAAAATTACATATACTATAACAAAGTCCTAAAGTAAGTTAACTCCTAACACAACAGGTCAAGTGTGCTGTCAAACACAATGACACTAAGTTATATGTTGTAAAGGAGAAAATTTAGAATCATTTTGAAAGCATTGAGCACATAAGTACCGAGTCAGTACTTGCGAATCCGCTTACCAAAGGCTTAGCACCCAGTGCGTTTAGAGAACACACAGTCGATATGGGTTTATGGAAAAATCTATGATTTTTGGATACTAAGGGCATAGTTGAGTATCTGTTTCAAAACAGAGATGTGCATTGTAGCTGTTAAATTTAATAGCAACTGACCGTGACGATAAAGCACGCTCTATGCACTGATCTGTGATGGAATGGGAAAAAGATAAAGAAAGTTGAGTTTAAGTATGAGGTGAGATCAAGGGAGAGATTGTTAGAGTTGATCTCATCCGACTCGGCTGAAAGGTCCTAATGGCTAGAGGGGGGTGAATAGCCTAATAAAAATTTCTACAACAACACTTAACAAAATAGTTAGACAATTATAAGGCGAAGCAAGTGTTGCGTTAGCCTACTCAAAATGCAAGCCACCTACCACAATTCTAGTTTAGATAATATCTATTCATACAATAGCTATGACACTACGCTATGTTAGTGTGCTCTCAAAGGCTAACTAAAGAGCCACACCAACCAAACAAGCAAGCTCTCACAACTAGCTACACTAAAGAGCTTGACAATTAGTTTACAGTAATGTAAAGAGTGATCAAGAAGGTTATACCGCTGTGTAGATGAAGGAACCAATCAATCAAAGGATGAATAACATTGAAGACCAATCACCTCGGAATCAATGATGAACACAATGATTTTTACTGAGGTTCACTTGCTTATTGGCAAGCTAGTCCTCGTTGTGGTGATTCACTCAGTTGGAGGTTCACGCGCTAATTGGCTTTACACGCCAAACCCTCAATAGGGTGCCGCACAACCAACACAAGATGAGGATCACACAAGCCACGAGCAATCCACTAGAGTACCTTTTGGCTCTCTGCCGGGGAAAGATCAAGAACCCCTCACAATCACCACGATCGGAGCCGAAGATAATCACCAACCTCCGCTCGACGATCCTCGCTGCTCCAAGCCGTCTAGGTGGCGGCAACCACCAAGAGTAACAAGCGAAATCCACAGCGAAACACGAACACCAAGTGCCTCTAGATGCAATCACTCAAGCAATGCACTTGGATTCACTCCCAATCTCACAAAGATGATGAATCAATGATGGAGATGAGTGGGAGGACTTTGACTAAGCTCACAAGGTTGCTATGTCAATGAAAATTGCCAAAGGTGTGAGCTTCAACCGGCCATGGGGCTTAAATAGAAGCCCCAATGAAAAAGAGCTGTTGTACCCCTTCACTGGGCACAACGCGGGCTGACCGGACGCTCCGGTCATGTTGACCGGACGCTGTACTTCAGAGTCCGGTCGCCCGACGACAGCCACGTGTCCCGAACTCAACGGTCACTTGAGTTGACCGGACGTTGCGCTATAACTGACCGGGCGCTCAAACACCAGCGTCCGGTCGTTTCCAGTAAGGTTCTAGAAATGCATTTCGCCCACCGGATGCGTCCGGTCATGCACGACCGGACCCTGCCATCGTCCGGTCAGAGACCCTAGCCTCTGTGCACTGCCCGACAACAGGACCGGACACACCCTTCCAGCGTTCGATCGCTGAGCGACCCGGCGTCCGGTCATTTGACCGACGCCAGCATCTCTGCTGTTACAACTGATCGGATGCGCCGGTTCCACTGGGACCAGCGTCCGGTCACCTTGTGACCAGCGAGACTAACTCCTTTTCACCTCTAACTTCTTCACCCTTGCTCAAATGTGCCAACCACCAAGTGTATCACCTTGTGTACATGTGTTAGCATATTTTCACAAACATTTTCAAGGGTGTTAGCATTCCACTAGATCCTAAATGCATATGCAATGAGTTAGAGCATCTAGTGGCACTTTAATAACCGCATTCCGATACGAGTTTCACCCCTCTTAATAGTACAGCTATCAAACCTAAATGTGATCACACTCTCTAAATGTCTTGATCACCAAAACAAAATAGCTCCTATGGTTTATACATTTGCCTTGAGCTTTTTGTTTTTCTTTTTCTTCTTTCCAAGTCCGAGCACTTGATCATCATCATGGCATCATCATCATCATACTATGATCTTCATTTACTTCACCACTTGGAGTGTGCTATCTATCTCATGATCACTTGATAAACTAGGTTAGCACTTAGGGTTTCATCAATTCACCAAAACCAAACTAGAGCTTTCATCGGCTCAACGGTTGAGTCGGGCCTTGATCCAGTGCCCTGATCAGGGGCATCCAACCAAACCAAGGTTGGTGGGCCCCCATCGCGCAGCACCATATAGAGTGAGGTGGGGGCTAGGGCACATGATACGAGGTTCACCTAAGCTGCTAGACGCCCCACCTACTTTCTAAACCTAGACCGATCGAGAGGGGTGCTGCCAGCGACGGGAAGCGCCACCACCGCCTCTGCGCCACGCCGGACGTCTACACCATACCGGACTCAACTGTGTCCTCTACCTCGACGCCGCCGCCACCGGATCCACCGCCGTTGGACGACGCCACCGACTGGACCTCGACATGTATGGCTCATCCTCCCCAAAGCCGACGGTTAGCCACTCCTACATCTCCCTCTCTGACTGTCTTCCTCTCTGTATCAAGTTATAGGTTGAATTGAACTAAACCAGTAATGTATTCACACTCAAATCTGCACCTAGATGATCCTAATAGCATCACAGGCTCACAGCTGCAACATTGGAAACGTCCACCGCCGGGCTGGACCAAATGCAATGTCGACGCCTCTTTTATCGCGGAGGAAGGATGGGGAGCAACTGGAATGGTTCTCAGAGATGAAGGGGGGGCGAGTTTGCGGGGGTAGAGAGCGGTGGTATGACCATTGCCTCAATGCTTTGTCCTCGGAAGCGACGTCGTACGCCCTAGACCGAGGAGTGCAGCGTCTGGTCTTGGAGACTGACTGCCAGGTGCTTGTGAACCTGTGGGAGCAACGTCGGCGCCTATCTGAAGTCGGCCCTCTCCTACAGTAGATTGAAGACTTTAGCCGAAGTAGATGATTTCCCGTTGATATTCTCTAGTAGATCTTGTAATAGTTTAGTTCATGAATATGCAAAGCTTGTATCCCGTTCACATCCGGTGGAGTGGCTTTTACCACCACCGGGCCTATGGGGTATCATAGAAAACGATTGTAACCATGTTCACGATCAATGAATGAAGCTCCGGCTGTTCTCAAAGAAAAAAAAAAGAAAAATGGGAAAAGTTTCTAGGCACAGTACGGACTCTAATTTTAAGCTCCATTTTAAGACAAATGGAACACATATACAAATACGGTAATCGCTTTGCGAACTGATCATAGATCAGTTAGTTGGGTTCTTGTGGTAGAACCTACCTACCCGGGTTCAAGTCCTCGACTTGGCATGGGTACTCGCATTTTTCTGAATTTATTTCAGGATTTAACGGTGTTATGTTTTTGGTGGTAGGCGACGTCCTCGTCGACAGCGATGCGTCTATGGTGACTTCGTGAATCTCCCTTCGAAAGTGCTCATAAGGGCAGGGTTTATATACGTGTGTTCATAAGGATGAGTATGCGTGTGTTGTGGACGTCTACGTTGTACTCTGTAACTCAAAAAAATGATAATCACTTTTTTCTTGGAATTAGATTTAGAGCATATCTTTGGATTAGTTAGGGCTAGTCATTAGCCGAGGCTAAAAAATAGCCCAAATTAGCAGAGATTGGTCAGTTAGCTAACAACCAATTGAAAGCTTATTAGCCCCTGTTTAGATGGGCTACGGCTAAAAATTAGCTAACTACGGAGTAACAATTAGCTAATCAAAACGCATCTAATAGATCCTTAGACATTCTTATAGTATATTTATTTAGTATTATGAATGTTAACAATACAGGAGTACATTCTTCTATAAACTCTTGACATTTTATATTTTAGGGCTCGTTTGGGGGGACTTCGCGCCGCGGCTGCTCTGTCGGAGTCGAAGCCTCCAAGACAAAGCTACTTTTCTGGGCTACGGCTCCTCTCGCGTAAAAGGCTCTTGCTCCTCCCATCTAGCGCCAGAAGTGCTTCTCACAGGTGCTGCGTCTGCCGGCTCCGGTGCCTGAACCCGTGGAGAAGCCGGTGTGGGAGCCACACCAAACGAGCCCTAAGAATGGAGAGAGCAGTTGTCAATTGTGTTATTTGACCACGGAAGAGGAGAAAATTGGGAGAAGAAAAAGATGAAATGCCACCTGGCAAGAAGCAAACAAAACAGGCAAACAAATCCATCTTTTCTTGCCATGCCTTGCTCGGCTAGGCATTGTTTGTCCAGGTAGACTAGGCTTACCACCAAGAGACAAGAGAGAGGACGATGACAAAGCGAGAATGAGACGCAACCAGTTAGTGCCAAGATAGCAGTAGCAGGCTCGTGGCCTTCAAGCAAGAACCGCCTAATAAGATCCGTGGCTTGCCTACCTTGCTTTGAATTCAGAGGATACAGATGAGTGACTGGGACAACATACTTTCCAGGAAAACCCATACGTAACGTCAACCAGTCAGTTGCTTCTAAGCAACCCATGTTAAACAGCTGGCTGGCCATGTATAGTTTCGTGCCCATCTCAACTATGCTCAGCCAACAAGTTTACAATCTGCAATGCACTTTTTATTGTATTTACCTGGGAGCTCTGCCAAATCAGCCTTGGCTAGTTGGCTACAACAATAATCATGCATGAATAAATGAATCGAATGAGTTAAAGAAAAAAAAAAGATGAATCTAATGTACAAACACACTGGTCAGTTGGGCCGGATGACTGACAGGACGCCCAGCAAGAGCAGCTTTGCCGGCAACAAGAAAACGACCAGCAAGTGCGCATGCCTCCGGAGCTGCCTCAGCACATGCCTCCGGTCTATGGTGGCGAGCGCACCATACACCTCAATGGGCCACCGCAGGAGCCGCCGTCGTCTCTCCTTCTCCACCCTCATCTCCTTCCGCAGCACAGCTCGTATGGACCTTAGATACGAGTGCACGTCGTGGTCTCTGTAGACAGTACCCTTGGGACCATAGGCACAAGCGTCCCTGAGGATCTCAAGGGGGTGCGGGGAGTTGAAAAAGGCAGACAATGCAGATCGCAGTACTGTGGGTGAAGTATCTGAATCCACTGCCTGTCCGCCAATGAGGTACAGGCCACTGCCTGCTGGAAGAAGGTGGTGATGGGGGGACAACTTCTCATCTGGTTGTAATATGAACACCTCACCCATAGGAGCATACAACAGCTTCTGCAATTAAGTCACAGTAAAATGGGTTATACCTACTATACCTCTTTAGGTCAAAACTGCAACAGCGAAGTCACAGCAGAGATAAATGACAGTAACTAAGGAAAATAGAATGCAGCCACAGCAAAGGTGCCCAAAGGCTATACTTGATCAATGATTTTTCCTCTGCAAAAATACAATCCACCCTGACTTGAGAAAGTTAACCGCTATAATGTACTGGTGTATTCAACATGTCCACCATAATTGCCTCTATGACAATGCATAATTTTCTATCAAATAGGGAATTCAGATAATTAACATTCTATGATCCAGGTTCTATAAATATCGAATATGAAATTCAGATAGCAAAGATTCTATGATGCAGATAAGAGCAATGAAATTTGGCTAGCAAATATATGGATTTACCTGGTTCGTAAGGCAAGGGTGACTGCGGAAGTTTCCATTGACAAGCTTCAGAATGCTAGCAATATGATCCGGGTAGTGACAAGAAAATGCTCGAGGAACAATGTCCCGGTGCAAGGTAATGGACTGCACATGACTTTTTGGCAAACCAAGCTTCTGAAGCAAGTAATCACCACCACACATGACAGATGGTGAACCAAATGTTATGACAGGTAACAAAGAAGCAGCTGGAGCTACTCCTCTTATTAGGAACATCAGGTTCACAAGCAAAGCCAGGCTTCCACCAAGAGAATGCCCAGTGAATCGTAACCTTGCAGATTCACCATGACTCTTTAAGTGAGATTTGACATATGGCAGCATTTGCCTGTATATTCCTTTGGCAGCCTCATATATTCCCCTGTGAACGAGCACGTCAAGACCCTGTTTGAAAAACGAAACTATGGAATTACATAAGGCAAGAGTTCCTTCTGTTAACACAAGATATGCTGCATGTCATGAGAAATCATTGCATGATGATAAATGTGAGCCACTAAACCTATGGGGCCCTTCCGTAAAGATTACGGGAAGGCTTCTACTATTGAAGTGAAAAAGCGAGAAGGGATGTGTAGTATAAGGTTCCCAAACCAGAATCTAATATCACAGAACTAGACTGAATTTATAGAAGTATTCATTTAATACCCATTATTATTGGATAGTCGGGCAGAACAGGATGCAATTGATAAATATTTTCTAGGCTCCATCATATACTTGAGATGACTTGTAAAATGTGAGACACATGAAACTGTAAATCAATTTAACCAGAAATTTCAAACACTTGAGATGACTTACAAAGTACCTCAAATTTAATTGGTTCAAACAGAAGATTTGCCTGCCATGAAGCAATTGTCTCTGAGCCCTGCAAATTTAAATAAAAGAACAAGGACCAATCAGGCTATAAAGCTAATGGCAGGTACTAGTTTTACCTGAAAAAAAAGGAAAAATGACTAAACAGTTTTCTCTGAGCCTCACATATAACACTGGCCATTATTTGCTCTACCTGAATCACAAAATATCTTGTGTTGTTTTGATTTTCATCACAAATGAACCATTCACAAGGGCAAGATCTTGAAGAGTTCAGGTCATCTGCAACCGCCTGCTTTGTTTCCTCCTTTGCAGCAACCATTGAGGTCATTGAATTTGTTGTGGCCACAAACGAAGCCTCGTCCATAGTCAGACCTTCAGTTTGCGCATTTACAATGGCCTGGATAGTACGATCTCGCCTACCCTCATTCTGAGAACCGAAGGGAAGAACTTCCATGGCTCGAGATTGCATATAGGAAGCGGCAGATGCAGCAATTCGGTAAGCTGCCAATGGATTTATCCCTTGGCCACTTTGGTGCTCCTGCATTCTCTCATGTTCAGAGTTAGCGCCATATGTTGACTCTTGTTCATCTGAATGTCTGGACGGCGTGCCTATGTTTGCATTCTTCCTGTCACTGGGATTTTGATCCTCCTGGTTACAAGGATTTGGAAGTTTTGCCCTCTCTTCAACTGACGATGTTACAAACGTCATGTTGTACTTCTGGAGATACCTTGGCTGAGACGGTGAAGAAGTAACAGCCAAAAATATGAGAACCAGGACACAGGAATATCTATCTATACGATGCAAATTAGACAGCTAGTAACAAATTAAACATGCTGTCCTGAGTAAGAGTATATATTACAACAAAGTCCAAATTTCAAATTGATATTAGAAGAATTAGCTTCGAATTATAACCACAAACAGGAGAATTAGCTGACAATACCAGAAAGCAGAGGCCCGAACTTAGGCAAACAAAGTGAATCGTGGAAAAGTCAGAATATCTAGCATTTCCAGAAGCCGTAGGCACGTGGTTAGCTGAGTCAAAGATCTTCTTATTTTGGTATTTCAGGCGGAACAAGAAAACTTAGCCTGATTCATTTATTTCTTCTATTATTAAAGGACAATCTGGTGCTAAACAAAAGTCAGATCTTAGAACTGAGAAGATTTAAGAACTTCACAATTTCTAATTAAGCCGAAATGCAACGTTAGTAATTCTTCGATGAAACAAAAAGATCAAAACAATTCAACCCAATCAGAAGGAGACCTTTCCCCGCATGATCATGATCAAAGACAAATTAACAGAAGTGACCACGAAATCGAACGAAAGGAAAGGTCCTTATCGCGTCTGTCCTTACCTTGATCCGGGGGACCATGTAAGCGAAGTTGCAGAGCCCGGACATCCTGGAGTACAACTTGGCCTCCGCGAGCGACACCTTCCGCAGCAACCTCGAAAACGCGGCCCGATCGAGCTCCTCCTCCGCGTCAGCCACCGAGCAGCCTTCCTCGCTGTCCGTGTCCGGTCCAGCGCCGCACCTCCCCACGCACCGCTGGCTACTACTCCCGTCCGGCCCCTCGTCGCGCGACGGCGATGGCGGCGGCGACGGCGCCGCCGCCGCCGACGACGACGACTGCACGCGCAGTATCTGCAGCACCCAGTTGCCGCCGCCGCCGCCCCTGCCGTCCTCCGCGTCCACCGCCCGCCTGCGACGGCGATGATCCCTCGCCTCCTCGACGCCCGCCGCCGCCTCAGCAGCCGCGGCGGCGCCCAGGGCATTCTCGGCGCCCCCACCGCGGCGGCGCGGCCACAGGCCCAGCAGCGGGGAGTGGAACCCGGGGGCCGGGGAAGCGGCAGCGGCGTGCGGCGAGGGAGCAGGCGCGGCGGATACCGGCGCCGCGAAGGTTGGCAGCGGCGGCGGCCTGACGCCGCCGGGCACGAATCTCAGGACGTCCATGGGTTGGTCTGGGTGGCGCCTCCGTCCACCGTCCGTATTATTTGGGCGGTGAGATCAAACCGGACGGGCAGGGGAAATGGGAGGTAAAAGAAAGGGATGGAAGAATTTGCGAGTCTCGTCTCGGTGGCGCAAAGGATCCGAGTGCAAGAGAAGAAATAGTAAACGTGGCGCGGAGGGGGTGCGAGTGGCTATATACGGGGAGTAGTAGTATGACACAGGGATTAGGATTGATTGCGCACGTGGATTTACTCATGGTGACCATTCCGTGGGGGTCACGGTCACTGGTGGTGGTGACGTGGCGTTACGGCTTCGTGTTGTTTCCCTCTCTCTCAATCAACAGTCAAAAAGCTAGGGACGGCAGCTACGGATCGCGTACTGTATCCTGACCTGTATATACGGATCCGTAGCTGGCAGCAGTAAAGTTGTGTGTCTTGCTTCTGCTACAGCAATATGTTAGAGGAGAAAAAGACATAACTATAGTTGCATCGGAATGGCTACATAGATTAGTTGAGGGGCCGTTTAGATTCTTTATTTTGGAGGAATTAAAATCTACTTAATGAAGTAGGTTATTTGGTTTAGAATTTGAAATTCCATAACTTTTCAAAGATCACATAAAGCTTATCTCAAATTTATAGGACGAAAAAATAAAAATTGATTCTATAGATCACCATGTTATGCTTCTACTCTCTAACTTATAGCAAGCTCTCCAACTCGCTTTCCTATAATAAAAATGAAACATATAAGCATATCTCTTGCATTGCTAACAATAGTATATAAATATATTTCATATATGCAATCATATTAGCTTAACTAATATATGACTAAATTATGATTTATTAGAATGAATTCAATTTTAGGATCCAAACGAGCCCGACAGATTTTGAGATCGAGGGAAGATATATTTATTTAGCTATATTTATTTTGCCACGCCTTCTACTAAACGGATAACTTGTCTTGCCAAGGTTTTTTAAAGATAAATGGCCACATCATATGAGGCGAGTTAAAGAAATGAGTCAACGACAATAAGTTAAGTAAACACGTTAAGAAGTCACACGGACTAAATTGTGGCAGCAACCAAATACGGGACTAAAATATAAACGTGATTGCCTAAGGTTAAGTTTGAAAAACTTATTAGTTGCCAGCTAAATATGCTCTCAAGTCACAATAGTCGTCTTATTATCAATGAGGGCAACAGCTAATACTAAAATTTAATTAGTCCTAAGTAGGAGCTGCTATGTTAAGTTGGAGAGTTCACCACAAAAAGCCTAACCGGTTAAATTACGCCTACTTCCTCCATCCCTAAATAACTGTTGTTCTTACTTTTCGAAAAATAACTTTGATCAATTTTATATTAAAAAATATTAATATCCGTGGTATATAATTAATATCATTAGATAGATCGTTGAATCTATTTTCATAATAAATTTATTTAGAGATAAAAATATTGCACGTATTTTTTACAAATCTAGTCAAACTTACAGCACAGAAAAAAAACAATAGTTATTTAGGGTCGGAGGGAAGTAGTCCTGTTAAAAATGATATGACTGATGTTTCGATAATAACCATAAGCTCCAAGTGTTCTTTCTTAATAGCAAGTCATGTATCACTTGATCGCTAGATATCTACAGATTGAACTGATAAAGCGGGCGGTACATGATGTTTCAATTTAATCAATGATCTGCCTTGATCACTATTCAACCTATGAATGTTTGCCAAAGGACTCGCAAGGTAATTGTGAGTTTCAAAACTAAATGATCTTCAATGGGTAAAAAAAAAATCCCATTTCATTCTACTTATGGTGTAGGTAAACCAAGATACTTGAGTTCAAGTCATTTGTCTCACAACAAGGATATTTCTGACAGATTGCATAGTTCTAGTAGAATGGCTTGTAAGCATAAAACATCACGTTAGCCCAAAATTGATTTGACTAAATTTAAAACAACTCTTATGCGTGCATCTCAACATAAAAAAACATGTTAGATGCCACTTTTTGAAATTTGCATTTCCTTACTATCGTCAAAATACATTAAATTAAGTGCCATTGACTAGAGATCTATTTCTGTCTATTGCAGTAGTAAAATTGCTCTTCCTCCACTCAAAAGTTAAAATCACACTACCCTTCTCTTGGCCTTCACAGTTACGGCCATACGACCGACTCCTACCAAATTCACATCTTCTCAAATCCAATCCTCAAATTATAGTTCCCAAGTCAAGCAACGAAGGGGGCAGGGGATAGGGAGGTCAAAGGATGAGTAAGTTGTACCTAGGCGCTTGGCGGCAAGAGGTTGCCCTAATGGCCAAATCGCGTCAGGATGTGCACATGGACAAATGAGATGTCAGGCAACCGAACCCTGCAAGCGCTATGATGCACTGTTGGTCAGAAGGGGAGAGGCAGGTGATTTGGCGTAAAATGTGGCCGCAGGGAGGAAGCTTACAGGGTCGGGATGTCGGACTACAGTAAGATAAATAGTTATTTCTAAATCATGCCGGTTAGCCAAAATAAATACGAAATTAAAACTATCGATCTAGCCAAGACTACATCCCTCTAAGTTCACAAGCACCTTATAAAGATTTTAATTAGGCAACAAAGATGTCAGGGTAGTTAGAGATCACCTAGTTAATTCTAGAGCAAAGCCACACAAACCTATACACTGGTACTTTAGCAACCAGGGAGCTACTACACATACTAGTGATGCAAAAGCACAAAGCTCCTAAGCTCACTAGCAATGCTCAATAACAAGGTTACACAAGCCAAAATAGATAGCATAAATCACTTAGCTACACAAACTAAGCAACATGACTAATAAGGTTACTAAAACCAAATTAGCCACGCAACGGAGCTACTTCTATGCTACACAAGCAAGAAGATAACTAGCAAGCTACTAAAGATAAACTAGTCACAAGAGCAACTACACAAGCACAATGTAAATAAAAGTAATACAAGCTTGTGTTGCGCGGAATGCAAACCACCGAGAAAGATGATGAAGATAATGTTGACACGGTGATTTTCTCTCGAGGTTCACTTGGTTGCCACCAAGCTACGTCCCCATTGTGTCGACCGTTCACTTGGTGGTTCGGCGACTAATTGGCATCATGAAAGGTCCTAGGATGCTGCCTAGAGGGGGGTAAATAGACATTTCTAAAAATTAACACCTTTAAATACGAAAACAATTAGAAAAGGGAGTTTCTAAAATAGAAACCTCAAATTAAGAGTAATACCACTCCTCACAAGTTAGCCACAGAGTAAACAAGGTATAAAGAATATATCTAGAAGCTACAACCCTGCAACACAAAGTTAGAACAGAAAATAAATATTTTCAGCACAAGTGAAAGCTCTAGTTTAGTTTTGGTGAATTGATAAAACCCTAAGTGCTAACCTAGTTTATCAAGTGATCATGAGATAGGTAGGTATAAACCATATGAGCTATTTTATTTTGGTGATAAAGACACTTAGAGAGTGTGATCACATTTAGGATTGATAGCCGTACTATTAAGAGGGGTGAAACTCGTATCGGAATGCGGTTATTAAAGTGCCACTAGATGCTCTAACTCATTACATATGCATTTAGGATCTAGTGGAGTGCTAACACCCTTGAAAATATTTGTGAAAATATGCTAACATATGTGCATAAGGTGATACACTTGGTGGTTGGCACATTTGAGCAAGGGTGAAGAAGATAGAGTCAAAGAGGAGTTAGCCGCGCTGGTTACAGAGTGACCGGACGCGTCCGGTCGCCACACCGGACGCATCCGGTGTGAATCAGAAAAAACAGTGTTCGGCAGAGCAGTCGATCGGACGCTGGCAGCGTCCGATCCGGTGTGGCCGGACGCGTCCGGTCGAGCGTGGATGCTTACTGTACTCCACCGGATGCTGAGGCTCAGCGTCCGGTCAGTTTCTAATAGACGCGTCCGGTTGGTCCTGGTGGCTTACTAGACTCGACCGGACTCGGCGGTTCTACGTTCGGTCATTCGTAGTTCTGCATTCGATCGCATGAAAGTGTGGGCTACAACGGCTACCTTGTCTTATACTGGACACGTGGCGGTCTGGGAGAGACTGGATGCATCTGGTCGACTTACCAGACATGTCCGGTATTCACGACTGGAGCGTCCGGTGCTGCGTCCGGTCGATTAGACCGGAGCGTCTGGTCGACGCGCAGTCAGCTCGGTTTTTGAGCTAACGGCTCTATTTCATGAGTGCCTCTATTTAAGGTCCTATGGTCGGCTCAAGCTCAGACCTTTGGCCATTTTTATTGACATAGCAACCTTGTGAGCTTAGCCAAAGCTCCTCCCACTCATCTTCATCATTGATTCATCATCTTTGTGAGATTGGAAGAGAATCCAAGTGCATTGCTTGAGTGTTTGCATCTAGAGGCACTTGATGTTCGTGTTTCGCTGTGGGATTCGCTTGTTACTCTTGGTGGTTGCCGCCACCTAGACGGCTTGGAGCAGCGAGGATCGTTGAGCGGAGGGTGGTGATTGTCTCCGGCTCCGATCGTGGTGATTGTGAGGGGTTCTTGACCTTTTCCCAGCGGAGAGCCAAAAGGTACTCTAGTGGATTGCTCGTGGCTTGTGTGATCCTCATCTTGTGTTAGTTGTGTGGCATCCTATCAAGGGTTTGGTGTGTGAAGCCAATTAGTGCGTGAACCTCTAAGTGAGTGAATCACCACAAGGAGAACTAGCTTGCCGGCAAGCAAGTGAACCTCGATAAAAATCATTGTGTTCATCATTGATTCTAAGGTGATTGGTCTTTATTGTTATTCATCCTTGTGATTGATTGGTTCTTTCATCTACACGGCGGTATAACCCTCTTGATCACTCTCTTTACTTTACCGCAAACTAGTTGACAAGCTCTTTAGTTTAGCTAGTTGTGAGAGCTTGCTTGGTTGGTTGGTGTGGCTCTTTAGTTAGCCTTTGAGAGCACACTAACATAGGGTAGTGTCATAGCTATTGTGTGAATCGACACTATCTAAACTAGAATTGTGGTAGGTGGCTTGCTTTTTGAGTAGGCTAGCGCAACACTTGCTTTGTCCTCATAATTGTCTAACTATTTTATTAAGTGTTGTTGTAGGAAATTTTATTAGGCTATTCACCCCCCTCTAGCCATTAGGACCTTTCAAGTGGTATTAGAGCCGAGGTCACCATAATTTGAGGCTTAACAACCTTCGGTGTAAAAATGGCTCAAATCAACAACACTAAGAAGCCACCTCAATTTGATGGCACAAATTATCCATATTGGAAGTCAAAGATGACCACACATATCAAGTCAATCAATAGAAGAGTGTGGAAGGTGGTAGAAACCAAAATTGAGATTGAAGATCCAAAGAATGCCACCGTGGGTGAAGAAGTGCTTCTCCAAAACAATGATATTGCTATAAGTGCCATTCATGATGCAATTGATGAAAGAACATTTAAGCAAATCAAGAATATTGAGATGGCACATGAAGCTTGGAAGAAGTTGAAAGAATCATTTGAGGGCACTCAAGCCATAAAGGGTGCTAAGGCATACATCCTCAAAGAAAAGTTTGGAAGCTTCAAGATGAAGGAGGATGAGAGTGTGCCGGAGATGTTCCATAGGCTTCAAGTGCTTGTCAATGATCTCAAAGCACTTGGAGAAGAGGTGAAGGATAAGAACTTCTCCCATAAGTTCTTGAGGTGCTTACCTTCAAGATTTGGCATATTGGTCACTATTCTAGTAAGAAGCGGTTTGGACACTATGACACCAAATCAAGTATTGAGAGATATAATGACCGATGATACTTATAGAGATGATGATGAGAAGGAAGAAAATAAGAAGAAGAAGAAGGATGACAAGAAGAAGAGCATGGCATTCAAAGCCACATCATCAAAGGGCAAAGCTAAGCAAGAGACATCAAGTGAAGAAGATGAATCTTGGATGATGATGATGATGAGAAGATGGCTCTCTTTGTCAAGAGATTTGGCAAGTTCATGGTGAAGAAGGGCTACCATGCTAGAAGGAAGAAGTCTTCATCCAAGAACAAAGAAGAGTCAAGAAGGTGCTTCAAGTGTGGAAGCAAAGATCATCTTGTTGCTCAATGCCCATACAATAGCGACAATGATGATGACAACAAGAAGAACAAGAAGAAGGACAAGAAGGAAAAGAAAGAGAAGAAGGACAAGATGGCATTCAAGAAGAAGAAGGGTGGTTCATATGTAGTCACTTGGGATAGTGATGCTTCCTCAAGTGATGATGATGATGATAGTGATGATAACAAGACCACCAAGAAGAAGGTTCTTGCAAGCATTGCTATCAATGAGAAGCCTTCTCTCTTCGAATCTTCATCATGCTTCATGGCTAAGGCCACTAAGGTACAATCTTATGATGATGAAAGTGATGAAGAACATGTTGATGATAATGAACATAAAAATGAAAATGATAGTGATAGTGATGATGATGAACCTACTAAGGATGAATTAATTGACATGCTAGAAGATGCTAAAGAACACTTTGATATCAAGAGAAGGGAATACAAAAGCTTGCATAAGGAACTTATAGCCCTTAAGCAAGCCTTTATGAGCTCAATGCATCTCATGAGAGGCTAGAGGAAGCCAATGAGAAGCTTGGAAAAGCTCACAAAAAGCTTGAAAAGGCTCATTCATCTTTGCTTGATGAGCAAAATAAAAAGAAGCATGTTGAAACTTGCAATGTAGGTTTAACTTGTGATATAATTGATGAATCACTATCTATGCCTATCATTGTTGCTCCTACTAACCCTTCTTGTAGTATATCTACTTCCACCTCATCTAGTAGTGATGGTCTCACTTGTGATGCCTCACTAATGGTTGAGAATGAGAACCTCAAGAAGAGGTCACTAAGCTCACTCACACTTTGGCTAAGGCCTATGGTGGTGAGGACCGCTTACTTATGTACTTGGGTAGCCAAAGAGCTTCTCTCTATAAAGAGAGATTGGGCTATACCCCTAAGAAAGGCAAGGCAACATTTGCTCCTCACAAGACTAGTTTTATGAAGAACAATGGTCGGTTTTGTACTAGTTGCAAGTAAGTTGGTCATAAAGAGCAAGAGTGCAAAAACAAGAGCAAAAATGTTAATGTATTCTCCCTTAAGCTTGATTCATGCTATATGCTTACTAAGAGTACAAATGGTGTGAATGCTAAGTTCATTGGTAAACCATGGATGGGCTCAAAGAAGAAAGCCATTTGGGTACCAAAGAGCTTAGTGACTAACCTTCAAGGACCCAAGCAAGTTTAGGTACCTAAAAAGAATTGATCTTCTTTTGTAGGTCAATTACAAAGCCAGAGGAAGGCATTGGGTTTTTGATAGTGGGTGCACTTAACACATGACCGGTGATGCAAGAATGTTCAACTCAATCAACACCAATGGCAATGATGGTTATGATAGTATCACATTTGGTGACAATAGCAAAAGCAAGGTCAAAGGGCTTGGTAAGATTGCAATATCCAATGACATGAGCATATCAAATGTGTTGCTAGTAGAAAGCTTGAACTTCAATTTGCTATCCATGGCTCAATTGTGTGATCTTGGATTCAAATGCATATTTGGAGTAGATGATGTAGAGATCATAAGTGTAGATGGCTCTAACTTGATCTTCAAAGGTTTTAGATATGAAAATCTATACTTGGTTGATTTCAATGCTAGTGAAGCTAAGATTATCTACATGCTTATTCACTAAGTCTAGCATGGGTTGGTTATGGCATAGAAGGCTTGGTCATGTTGGAATGAAACAATTGAATAGATTGGTTAAGCATGACTTGGTTAGAGGCTTGAAAGATGTTGTGTTTGAAAAGGATAAGCTTTGTAGCTCTTGTCAAGCCAGGAAACAAGTTGGAAACACCCATCCTAAGAAAAGCATGATGAGCACTAGTAAAGCATTTGAGTTATTGCATATGGATTTGTTTGGGCCAACACAATACACTAGTATCGGTGGTAACAAATATGGCTTTGTGATAGTGGATGACTATACTAGATACACATGGATATTCTTTCTAGTGGACAAAAGTGATGTATTTGCAATATTCAAATTATTTGTCAAAGGCATTCACAATGAATTTGAAACAACCATCAAGAGAGTTAGAAGTGACAATGGTAGTGAGTTCAAGAACACTAAAATTGATGAGTTATGTGATGAATTTGGAATTAGACATCAATTCTCGGCCAAGTACACTCCTTCAATCAAATGGCCTTGTTGAGAGGAAAGAATAGAACACTCATTGATATGGCAAGGTCTATGCTTAGTGAGTACAATGTGAGTCAATCCTTTTGGGCCAAAGCTATCAACATGGCTTGCTATTGTAGCAACCGCCTCTATTGTCACCGATTGAAAGAAAAGACACCATATGAGCTCTTGAATGATAGAAAGACCAACATTACATATTTTTGGGTCTTTGGTTGTAAATGCTATATCTTGAAGAAAGGCACAAGATTGGGCAAGTTTGACAAGAAATGTGATGAAGGATTCCTACTTAGCTATTCCACCACAAGCAAAGCATATAGAGTTTGAAATTTAGATAATGGTACTCTTGAGGAAGTTCATGATGTTGAATTTGATGAAACCAAGGGTTCACAAGAAGAGAATGAGAACTTAGAAGATGTTAGAGGCATTTCAACTTTCTAATGCCATGAAGAACATGGATGTTGGTGAATTGAGGCCTAGGCAAGTGAATAATGATGAAGATGATCAAGTGCAAGTGCTCTCCTAACTCAAATGTGCAAGATGATACAAATCAAGTTAGTGCAAGTGGATCTCATGACAATGAACAAGATCAAGTGGCTAGTACATCATCTCAACCAAATGATCAAGCAAGTACAAGCAATCAAGTTCCAATCCTCCAACCAACCAATGTTGCAAGAGATCATCCATTTGGACACTATCATTGGTGATATTTCTAGAGGTGTACAAACAAGATCAAGATTAGGCATCATTTTGTGAGCACTTCTCATTTGTATCATCTATTGAAACCAAAGAAGATAGATGAAGCATTGAAGGATGTTGATTGGGTGAATGCTATGCATGAAGAATTGAATAACTTCACAAGAAATCAAGTATGGGAATTAGTAGAGAGACCAAAGGGACATAATATGATTGGAACCAAATGGGTCTTTAGAAATAAGCAAGATCAAGATGGGATAGTAGTAAGGAACAAAGCAAGATTGGTAGCACAAGGCTATACTCAAGTTGAAGGTCTTGACTTTAGAGAAACATATGCCCCAAGTTGCTAGATTAGAAGCAATTAGAATCTTGCTAGCCTATGCTTGTGCCCACAACATCAAAGCTCTATCAAATGGATGTTAAGAGTGCATTTCTAAATGGCTACATCAATGAAGAAGTATATGTTGAGCAACCTCTCGGTTTTGAAGATGATAAGAAGCCCAACCATGTATACAAGTTGAAGAAGGCATTGTATGGCTTAAAGCAAGCACCTAGAGCATGGTATGAGAGATTGAGGGACTTCCTCCTCTCTAAAGGGTTCATGATGGGCAAGGTTGACACCACTCTTTTCATCAAGAAGATTGGAAAAGATCTATTTGTATTGCAAATCTATGTTGATGACATCATATTTGGATCAACCAATCAAGAATTTTGTGATGAGTTTGGAAAGATGATGGCTAATGAGTTTGAGATGTCCATGATTGGAGAATTGAGTTACTTCCTTGGTCTTCAAATCAAGCAATTAAAGAATGGTACATTTGTGAGTCAAGGCAAGTATATCAAGGACATGATCAAGAAGTTTGGCATGATTGATAGCAAAGTCATTAGCACACCAATGGGAACAAATGATAACTTGGATAGTGATGCAAGTGGCAATATGGTGGATCAAAAATTGTATCGATCTATGATTGGAAGCCTACTCTATGTGACCGCATCAAGGCCGGATGTCATGTTTAGTGTATGCATGTGTGCAAGATTTCAAGCCTCACCTAAGAGAAAGTCATTTGAAGGCTACAAAGAGAATATTGAGGTACTCGAAGCATACACCAAATGTTGGTTTGTGGTATCCCAAAGGAGCAAAGTTTGAGCTAGTTGGTTACTCCGACTCGAATTATGCGGGATGCAAGGTTGAAAGGAAGAGCACCTCAGGCACATGTCAATTGTTGGAAGATCACTTGTTTCATGGTCATCAAAGAAGTAAAATAGTGTTGCATTATCAACCGCCGAAGCTGAATACATATCCGCCGGTAGTTGTTGTGCACAAATACTTTGGATGAAGGCCACTTTGAGTGATTTTGGAATCAAGTTCAAGAAAGTGCCATTGCTATGTGACAATGAGAGTGCAATCAAGTTGACCAACAATCCAGGTTCAACATGCAAGAACTAAAGCACATTGATGTCCGCCACCATTTCATAAGAGATCACCAACAAAAAGGGGACATTTGCATTGAGAGTGTTGACACCGAAGATCAACTTGCCGATATATTCACCAATCCATTGGATGAGAAAAGGTTTTGCAAGCTAAGGAATGAGTTGAACATATTGGATTTTTCAAATATGTGTTGATGCACCCCCCACTTATATGCACATGCCTCTCCTTCGAGCAATCCAAGGTAAAAGTTGATTGGCATGACATACATCCTTGCTAAGGACATATTTAGTGCATCTACTCATTTCTCCATTTTATTAGGCTCATTTATGAAAATCAAATGAATTTGATGTTTATATGATATCACTATTGCTTCTATGCTTATTTTGATCTAGTAGTAGCATATGACATGTTTGTGGGCTTGCTAAACCTAGTGTTTAATCTAGAAAATGAGCTATAAGTGTTTAACTCAACATGGTACAAGATAACCCTCATTTGGAGGTGTGAAGAAGCTTGTCCTTGGATCAAACCGAGTTAAATATCCTTGGCATATATTCTAGTTTGAACCAAATTCGGAACTTTGATCCTCATCCCATTGATTGACATTGATAATCTTGACCCTACAAGTAGTACTATCTATATTTTGAACCTTTGTGGTCATTGAGGACAAAGGGGGACAAAAACAAAGATAGTAGTAAACATAGTGAAAAAGGGAGAGAAATATCATAAAGGGAGAGATATGACAAAGGAAAGGGATCAACTAAAATTTTGAGCACACAAGTAGGGGGAGCAAGCTCATGAATTTGTATGGTGCATTTGAAGGTGCATTTCATATGTTTGCTTGCACGGCACAAGTTTTAAAATTCAATATCTATGCTTGTGTGGTGTATGCTAGTTGTCGGTTTGAATGATGAAACGAAAACTAGCATGCATAGGATATCTAGTGATTTCACTTCCAAATATTTCTAAGTGGTATTGAGCTAACCATGGTGCTAAGGATGGTATATTGGTGCACTCCGATTGGTATCACGCTTCAAAGGTCCATCTTTTATACCTTAGCATCATTTGGTAGAAATTGACTCCTACATTTCCTATCTAAGCATATGTGCAAGCTATAATCTAAACTCTTAGCACATATGTTGAGGGGAGCAATTGCTATCATTTGGAGTTCATGAAACTTGTCCATATCCTTTTACACATAGTAAATATGCTTGGGCAAGCAATATGGATTAAATTGAATTTCAATTCATATCTTTGTATAAGGGTTGTCATCAATTACCAAAAAGGGGGAGATTAAAAGCTCTAGTTTGGTTTTGGTGAATTGATGAAACCCTAAGTGCTAATCTAGTTTATCAAGTGATCATGAGATAGGTAGCACACTCCAAGTTGCGAAGCAAACAAAGATCATAGCATGATGATGATGATACCATGATGATGATCAAGTGCTTGGACTTGGAAAGAAGAAAGAGAAAAACAAAAAGCTCAAGGCGAAGGTATAAACCATAGGAGCTATTTTGTTTTGGTGATCAAGACACTTAGAGAGTGTGATCACATTTAGGATTGATAGCCGTACTATTAAGAGGGGTGAAACTCGTATTGGAATGCGGTTATCAAAGTGCCACTAGATGCTCTAACTCATTACATATGCATTTAGGATCTAATAGAGTGCTAACACCCTTGAAAATGTTTGTGAAAATATGCTAACACATGTGCATAAGGTGATACACTTGGTGGTTGGCATATTTGAGCAAGGGTGAAGAAGATAGAGTCAAAGAGGAGTTAGCCGCACTGGTTATAGAGTGACCAGACGCGTCCGGTATGGTGACCGGACACGTCTAGTATTTTGCGATGAACTCCACAACCGGACGCGTCCGATCGCCACACCGGACTTGTCCGGTGTAAATCAGAAAAGGCAGTGTTCGGCAGAGCAGTCGATCGGACGCTGGCAGCGTCCGGTCCGGTGTGACCAGACGCGTCCGGTCGAGCGTGGATGCTTACTATACTCCACCGGATGCTGAGGCTCAGGGTCTAGTCAGTTTCTAACAGACGCGTTCGGTTGGCCTTGGTGGATTACTGGACTCGACCAGACTCGGCGGTTCTGCGTCCGGTCATTCATAGTTCTGCTTCCGGTCTGAGCGTCTGATCGCATGAAAGTGTGGGCTACAACGGCTACCTTGTCTTGTACTGGACACATGGCGGTTTGGGAGAGACCGGACGCGTCCGGTCGACTTACCAGACATGTCTGGTATTCACGACCGGAGCGTCTGGTGCTGCGTCCGGTCGATTAGACCAGAGCATCCGGTCGACACGCAGTCAGCCCAATTTTTGAGCTAACGGCTCTATTTCATGAGTGCTTCTATTTAAGGTCCCATGGCCGGCTCAAGCTCAGACCTTTGGCCATTTTTATTGACATAGCAACCTTATGAGCTTAGCCAAAGCTCCTCCCACTCATCTTCATCATTAATTCATCATCTTTATGAGATTGGGAGAGAATCCAAGTGCATTGCTTGAGTGTTTGCATCTTGAGGCACTTGGTGTTCATGTTTCGCTGCGGGATTCGCTTGTTACTCTTGGTGGTTGCCGCCACCTAGACGGCTTGGAGCAGCGAGGATCGTTGAGCGGAGGGTGGTGATTGTCTTTGGCTCTGATCGTGGTGATTGTGAGGGGTTCTTGATCTTTCCCTGGCGGAGAGCCAAAAGGTACTCTAGTGGATTGCTCGTGGCTTGTGTGATCCTCATCTTGTGTTGGTTGTGCGGCACCCTATCGAGGGTTTGGCGTGTGAAGCCAATTAGCGCGTGAACCTCCAAGTGAGTGAATCGCCACAACAAGGACTAGCTTGCTAGCAAGCAAGTGAACCTCGGTAAAAATCATTGTGTTCATCATTAATTCCGAGGTGATTGGTCTTCATTGTTATTCATCCTTATGATTGATTGGTTCTTTCATCTACACGGCGGTATAACTCTCTTGACCACTCTCTTTACTTTACCGCAAACTAGTTGACAAGCTCTTTAGTGGCTAGTTGTGAGAGCTTGCTTAGCTTGGTTGGTGTGGCTCTTTAGTTAGCCTTTGAGAGTACACTAACATAGGGTAGTGTCATAGCTATTGTGTGAATCGACACTATCTAAACTAGAATTGTGGTAGGTGGCTTGCTTTTTGAGTAGGCTAGCGCAACACTTGTTTCGCCTCATAATTGTCTAACTATTTTATTAAGTGTTGCTGTAGAAATTTTATTAGGCTATTCACCCCATCTAGTCATTAGGACCTTTCAACTGGTAGGAAATACCAGACGTGTCCGGTATGAATACCGGACATGTCTGGTATATACGAATTCTGCAGAATAGCTCCAAACTTGCTTCTTTTGATTTTTATCTTCGAGCCAAACTACAGGTACCTACTAGAGATGACAATATACATAGAGAACCTGCACAAGAGCTAGAGCAACACAAATATCAAATGAAATACGAATTGAGACACAATATTTGTTTTACCGAAGTTCAGACTCGTTCGAGTCCTACTCTCCGTTGAGGGGGCTGCGGGCGACCCAGTGAAGGTTAGCCCTAGAGGGTACCATGAAGGTCACTCTAGCTGGAGTCTTTTCCAACTCCTTTTCCTCCTTCCACTAGTTGATTCCGAGGGGACGAAATTGATCGTTATAAACTTTTCGAGGCACACCATAATCTCTCGGGTGCTCTTCGGCGACGCCTAGCCTTCTAGGACCAAAGAGTCCAAGAGTAACAAATGTAAATCATGAGATTGACAATATACACAAGTGCTCAAGTGGTTGGATTGCTCTCTTTTTTGAATTTCACTCAACCCACAATTTGATTTGGCAAATTTAATCAATCACTCACTAAGAGAGGGTTGAGAGAATTGGCAAGGCTCAAAAACGTGTATGTGTATCAGCAGAATCAGCAGCATTAGTGGCCTCCAAAGGTGAAGGCTTAGGGGTATTTATAGCCCCCTTGGAAAAACTAGCCGTTTTATAGCTGTTGCCATACCGGACACGTCTGGTATGACTTACACTGCCCCAACATTAACTAAGTTACAGTGACAATGTGAGGCATCAGAATTCTCGATGAATGTCGGAACTCCTGATCGTCGGAACTCCCGACTCACGTCGGAACTCCTGACCCTCAGCATATTTAAAAACTAAGTAACTGAGTTGAAGTTTGTGAGGTGTCGGAACTCCCGACGCGTGTCGGAACTTCCGACCGTCGAAACTCCCGACCCTCAAGGCACTTGAAAACTACCCGTTGGCCTCTGGTCATCCGGTATGAATACCGAACACGTCCGATATGACCAGGACAGTGAACCATCTAAGTCAGTTAAGCGCAAGACGTCGGAACTCCCGACCGTCAGAACTCCCGACCATCGGAACTTTCGACTCACGTTGGAACTCCCGAGGAACCAACCCGATAATAACAAGAATTTTATCATGGCTAGGCACATACCGGACACGTCCGGTATCAATACCGCCAGATTAGCAAAACACCGGTTAGCTCTTTTGTCTCTCAAATACTCAAAACTCACATGGATTGGCTTGAGCACTTATGAAACATTATCTATCAACATGATGCATCCCTCTTAATAGTACGGCATTCCTATTAACTCAAATTTAAAAGTATAACGAATTTAAACCTTTTGAGTTGATCTCTTTCAACCGAAGCCATGTATTCCAATCTTCATCAAGGGAGGGTGCCAACATGTCAATTTTGATCCTTTTCACTTGAGCATAGCCATCTTGAGCATATGACTTGATTCCATTAATCAAATTCTTGAATAATTCCAAATGTCACTTCCATCAAACACTCCAATAGTGATTTGATCCTTCACATTAACATGACCATCATAGCTTGATTAGTACCTTAACTAAATGCAAGTACTTCCTTCTTCACCCTAGCTAGGTTCTTCAGCCACCAAGCCATTGCTTGCCCTTCACCCTTGCTTAGTACCTTGAAGCCTTTCCTTGCTATCTTCACTATCTCAAGCCATCAAGTCACATCTTATGTTGAATCATCCATTTATTTGTATTGTTATCTTTTCCATTTCAATTTAGCAAGCTTCAAATATGAGACCATTCCATATGCAATCCCTCATGTCTCATTAATTAATTCTTACAAGCTTGCTTTCATACAGTACATGGAAATCCCACAATAAATAAGCCTTTGCATGAATTCCATTTGCATTGTTGTCTTATGCTTGAACTAGATTGTTTATACAACAACACATCATTTTGGCTTTTATTAAGTACCTATGAGATAACCTATTACCTGTCCACACTTAGCAAATGGGTTAGACCTTTAATCACGTTGTCATTCAATCATCCAAAACCCACTAAAGGGCTAGATGCACTTTCACATCACCCGCCAAGCCCGCACGTCGGGCACTGCAAGAACCTACCCTGAAAGTAAGGGTAGCTCAATGACACGCTCTAGTAGAGTTACTCTTCGCGATCCCCACGGGGTGAGCTCAATCCCCCTCACAAATCCTCTTCCAGAGCACCGCACAATCTTCTCGCATGCTTTAACGGAGTCACAAGCCACCAAGCCATCTAGGAGGTGGCAACCTCGAAGAATAACAAGTACACCGTCTTGCAACACGATCACCTAGTGCCACTCGATGCAACCTCATGATGCAATCATGCTAGAATCGCTCACTCACTTGATCGGATGATCACTATTAAGCACAAGTGAGTTAGAGGGCTCCCAAGCACACCTACACAAGCCACCAAGGCTCAAGGGTGCTCAGCAACCAGCCCAATCCCGAGCTCCACCTCTATTTGTAGCCCACAAGCCGAATAGAGCCGTTAGAGCAAAGCTGCTGGTTTCTACAAAGACACCGGACATGGTGGTGCCCTCCCCAGCGGTCAAATTCCAATGGCTACTTCACTTAGCCGTTGGGGTCTTGGTCAATGGACATCTAGTGGCGTGCACTGCCATAGGGGTGGCGGTGACCCCCCTAGCCAACTGCGTGAAACACCTACTCTCTGGATAAAAAGGGGCGGTGCTCCGACATCACCATGGCGGTGACCCCTCCGCCTTCCCTTGCTCTCTGCCAAAAAGAGGCGGTGCCACGATGGTACACTAGACACCTCATGGCGGTGCCACCGCTCTCCTCATGGCGGAGCACACCGGTCGTGGTGGTGCCCCAGCTCTTCTGCTCGCTCTTGGCCTCGGTCTGGTGGGCACCGCCCTAGGGGTGGTGGTGTCACCTAGGCAGCACTCTGAGCCTAGTTTCGCCTTCACTTCTTCACCAACCTCTTCACCTTTACAAATATGGTAACACCACCAAGTGAACAACCTCTTGTGCACATGTGTTAGTTTTTCACAAACATTTTCCCAAAGGTTTAGCACTCTTTTCACCACGCCAATCGATCCTAGCAACGATGCAAAGTTAGATCACTCGAGTGGCACTAGATGGCCGATATGCAAATAAGTTTGCCCCTCTTGATAGTACGACCATCTATCCTAAATTCGGTCATAAACTTCTTTACACACCTATGATTGGTGAAATAAAATGCTCTAGGTTATACATTTGCCTTGTGCATTTCATTCTATCTCCTCCAATGTCGATGCAACATATGCACCAACATGATCAACAATGACATGATCCACTCCATATCATCACGTGATCATATTGGTTCATCGATCTTGACTTCTCTTCTCTTCACCGTTGTTTCGGTCCATCGGCGTCAAGTCATCACTCAACTTGACCTTCACACTTGCAATCGGTCCATAAAAAGCCAAGTAATGTTTTGATCTTCTCCACCTTGATCACATGACTCAATGTCATGTCTCATGTGCAATGAGCTCCTTCATCATATGTGTGAGCTTTGCAACATCTCCGAGCCATCTTCACCGTCATGGCGTATGTTGCTCACACACATGTACTTGTGGACTAATCACCTGTGTATCTCACTCAAACATATATTAGTCTACCTAAGGTTGTCACTTAATTACCAAAACCAAACAAGTACCTTTCAGAGAGGAGCATGGCCTTAACCTGCCCCTTCAACTCACCTAGTGAAGAAAGATGAGCCTAACAATGACAACCTTGGCATCTCCCTGAGCTTGTTTGGCATATGGTAACAATAGCTACAACATTCCATATAGAGGATATACACAAACTTACTACTGATACTAGCGTGGAACTGTTGATGGATCAGTAGGAGCTGGGTTTGAACTCAATGGACGCACAATTGACACCGCACACATCGAATGATCATGGTTGGACGTTCCCAAGGATGATGGCCATGCCGCTGCCGCTAGCCGAGAATGCCAGGCACCCGAACGATAGATCCCATCGGTGTTCAAGATCATGGTTGCGCCGTTGCTGAACATGAGACATCGAACAACTCACACCCGGGCAGTACCGCTGTAAAAAATGCATGCCACATTAGCATGCACATGTCATCAAGGAATATACACATGGCTAGTTTGGATCTACGATGCATGACTTAACAAGTTTAGGGTTTCAAAAATGTATTTCTAAGTTTGCAGATTTAAGTAACACTCCAAAACGAGTTCAAAGATCGCTCGTTTATTTAACTCTAAAATTTTTAGTGACAATTTGCTCTTAAAATGAACCTCTGTTAAAAAAAGAGGAAAATTCACCAGCGGTCCACGAAGTTGGCACAAGGTGTCACTTAGGTCCCCGAACTTTCAAAGTGATATATGTAGGTCCCTAAAGTTGGCAGAGGGTGTCATCTAGGTCCCAAACTTTCAAAGTGATCACCGGAGGTCCCTAAACTTGGCAGAGGGTGTCATCCAGGTCCCAAACTTTCAAAGTGATCACCGCAGGTCCCTAAACTTGGCAAAGGGTGTCATCCAGGTCCCAAATACTGTAGCGATTCGGCACAGAATTTTAAAAAAAGAAATCTAAATTTTGGTAATGTAGCTACATTCTGCAGAAAATTCTAAAAATTGTATCTTTTTAATAAGATCTCGCACGAAGATGATTTTTTATATAAAAGTTGTAGCTCTCGACGGGATCTACAACTTTCTAGTTTTGAGTTTTTTAATTTGAGGTCGCTAATACACTCAAAAAAATTAAATAAATTTTCAGCAGTATATTAATCGCGTACGAACGCTTGTCGCCTTGAAAAAAAACAAATCTTCTTTATATGTCATCTGATAGAGATAATTTTTATATAAAAATTGTAGCGCTCGATGAAACCTACAACTTTCTAATTATGAGTTTTTAATTTAAGATCGGTAAGATGCTAAAAAAGTTAAAATGCTGATTTCAGTTCATGTATAGTGGTTTTGCATTTTAAATTTTTTTGAACGTCTTAAAGACTTCAAATTGAAAAACTCAAAATTAGAATGTTGTAGATCTCATCGAGCGCTACATCTTTCATATAAAAAGTATCTCCATTTGATAGCATATAAGAAAGATATGTTTTTTTCAAGGCGACAAGCGTTCGTACGCGATTAATATATTGCTGAAAATTTATTTAATTTTTTTGAGTGTATTAGCGACCTCAAATTAAAAAACTCAAAACTAGAAAGTTGTAGATCCCGTCGAGAGCTACAACTTTTATATAAAAATCATCTCCGTGCGAGATCGTATTAAAAAGATACAATTTTTAGAATTTTCTGCAGAATGTAGCTACATTACCAAAATTTAGATTTCTTTTTTTAAAATTCTGTGCCGAATCGCTACAGTATTTGGGACCTGGATGACACCCTCTGCCAAGTTTAGGGACCTGCGATGATCACTTTGAAAGTTTGGGACCTGGATGACACCCTCTGCCAAGTTTAGGGACCTCCGGTAATCACTTTGAAAGTTTGGGACCTAGATGACACCCTCTGCCAACTTTAGGGACCTACAGATATCACTTTGAAAGTTCGGGGACCTAAGTGACACCTTGTGCCAACTTCGTGGACCGCTGGTGAATTTTCCTCTTAAAAAAAACACCCTCTTCCTGTCCGTGGTCTGAACCATGCTGTTGACCGCTCGCATTTACAGCTCTGCCCTCTTCTTTCTTGCGCAAAAGGTCACACAAGCTCAAAAAAAAGTCTGAAATCGACACACGAAAAAAATAAAAATAAAGGAAATAAAAGAAATCGAAGCGAGGTGCCCGCGAGATGGCGATGGCGAGCCAGGCGAGGAGGCGCGCGGCGGATGCGCTGCTGCGGCGGCCGCAGGCGGGGGCCTGGGCGTGGGCGCTGAGGGCGTACGCGACGATCGAGGAGACCGACGTGTTGGTGATCGGCGGCGGGCCCGGCGGGTACGTGGCGGCGATCAAGGCGGCGCAGTTGGGGCTCAGGACCACCTGCATCGAGAAGAGGGGCACCCTGGGCGGCACCTGCCTCAACGTCGGCTGCATCCCGTCCAAGGTACTGTCCCTCTGTGCACTCCGTGCGCGATCTGGTTGATGGGTGAACGCGTTACTGTTGCGACATGGGATACTCGGAGCTTCTAGATCCATGCCTGCTCCTGCGTCAATTTGGTCTCTAGGGTTTGCATTTAAGGTCTGTTGCGTCAATTTTGCCGTTCTTAGTGTGGAGTCAATTTAATGGTTCATTCCAATGCTTTGCATAGTTCTGACCTCAGGTGCCGGTTAGTTTAACTGGGAGATGTTTGGGTGTTTATCATTGGTGCTGCACTGCTGCGTTGCGCGAGCCTGACTAGTAGGTTGTGCGTTCGGGGCCCTGCTGGTGAGGTTACCGTGCTCTTTGCTGGTACATTTTAGAAATGATTGATTGTTAACTGTTGAAATGTGTTGGTGAGGGTGTGATTTATGTGACTTTTCCCTTCCATTTGGCTGTGCCTTGATGCATCGTTTGGGTCTCATTTTGTATTAGGAACCATGCCATGTCTCGTTCATGTAGTAAATGCATTGGAAGCACGATTGAGTTCTTGTGTGTTTAGGCCTTCTTAATGCAATTATATATGACAACTCCAGGTGTTTGCACGATATGTTGCTGACAATAACCTGATCATAACAGAGAATGTTTTTTTCCCCTCACGTGCTAATAATGTCTTACAAGTAATTTGTGTTCAGTTATTCTGTACTTTATTGACAATATTGCTGCTATTGTGTTTCCTAGGTATTTTTTTTTCTTGCAGTCCACTGCTTTAATTTGTTTGTAGATGGTTATCATTGAGCATGTAGTTGGAAGGTTTGTCAATTGCTCTTTGTTTCTTTACTCAGAGTGGAGCAATTAGGGTGGCTTCCAAAACTAAAACTTTTTCTCTTCTTTTTTTTTTGTGTGTGTGAGTATCCAGAACTATGTGGAACCACCCTTGTTTTGCAGTGGTATTATATTTAACCTATAAAATGCCACATATGACATTTGGTCTCTTTCTACTTATGGGCGGGAAAGAAAATGTCAACTGCAATTTACAATTTACTAGTGGTGAAGCTAGATGCCAAATTCAAGAACCTTTGAGTCCTTGAGAGCTTGAGTTTTGTAGTTTTTTGTTTCTGTTCCTATACTTTGTTCCTCTTCGAGTTTTCTCAATGACTGTAGTAAACTTTTATTCAACCTTAATCCTTTTGAAGTTTGATTTAGGTGCTCAGAATCCCAAAACTTACTCATTCTATACATTTCTGGCGTGTTTTCTTGTGCTTTCTTATCCACATCAGCACATGTGAAACCGTAATGTACAACCTGATAAAACCATGTAGGTATGTCTAAGTATTCTTGGAGATGGTTGCTTGAACAAGTGTTGCTGCAAACTCTGTTGAATTACCATTTTGATGACTTGGCTTGTTTGTTTTTAACATTGGCATGTGTAAACCCTGCAAATGTAAAATTTTTAGTGCACATTTTAGCTGGCTGTAGCAATCCAAGGCTAAGTATATTGGCTTCTTCATGATCATTAGCTGAAAAAAGTGTTTGTTTATTTTATTCCATACTATGATCATGGGACTTAGTAAAACCTTACTTTATTGAGGTTGAGTAGTATTTCCCCTGAGTTCCTCATTGCAGCTAGAAGAGTAAAATTTCTGTTGCTTAATTAACAATGCTGACCCATGTACTTCAAAATTCCAGGCTCTTCTTCATTCGTCACACATGTACCATGAGGCAAAGAGTTCTTTTGCGCACCATGGTGTGAGGTTTTCCAATCTGGAAATAGATATGCCTGCCATGATGTCGCAGAAAGACAAGGCTGTTGCTGGTCTTACAAAAGGTATTGAAGGCCTGTTCAAGAAGAACGCTGTTGAATACGTGAGAGGAATTGGGAAGCTTGTCTCCCCTTCTGAGGTAGCCGTGAACTTGCTTGATGGCGGGTGCACTACCGTCAAAGGAAAGAACATAATCATTGCTACTGGTTCAGATGTGAAATCGCTCCCTGGAGTTCATATAGACGAGAAAAAGATTGTATCATCTACTGGTGCTCTTGCTCTTAAAGAAATACCAAAGAAGTTGGTGGTTATTGGAGCTGGATACATAGGTTTAGAGATGGGCTCTGTCTGGAACAGGCTAGGGTCTGAGGTTACTGTTGTGGAATTTGCTCCTGACATTGTCCCATCAATGGATGGAGAGATTCGGAAGCAGTTCCAGCGTATGTTGGAGAAGCAAAAAATGAAGTTCATGCTCAAGACTAAGGTAGTTGGGGTTGA